>NC_084980.1:27707317-27719817 GCF_963691925.1 Scomber scombrus
CTGGTTTTTTTTTTAAATGAATACGATGATGAACGGTGCCGCAGAGACCCGAACTTTAGAAATAGTTGCTGAAAGTTTTTTTTAAAAGAGAAAACTGTGAAATTAATCAGCATCCAACAATCACTCCTGAATCCTGCAACTATCGTATAAAACCACACTGGACGTTATAGATGCAGAGCGAGAAAAAGCTTTGATTTCATATCAAAATAATAAATATATCATGTTTGAGCTTTTAACCGTTG
Source organism: Scomber scombrus (assembly GCF_963691925.1). Taxonomy (NCBI): domain Eukaryota; kingdom Metazoa; phylum Chordata; class Actinopteri; order Scombriformes; family Scombridae; genus Scomber; species Scomber scombrus. The sequence goes on from NC_084980.1 coordinate 27,707,560, forward strand.
TGTCGTCCTCCCGGGTCAAATTGACCCCGTCTGTTTTGACTTTTCCTTCCTTCCTCTTTCTGTCTTTCCTTCCTTCCTTCCCTCCTTCCTTCCTTCCTTCCTTCCTTCTTCCCTCTGTCCTTCTTTCCTCCCTTCTTCTTTTCCTTTCTCCCTCCCTCCCTCCTTCCTTTTTTTCCTCCCTCCATCCTGACCTTCCTTCCTTCCCTTTCCTTCTCCCTTCCTTCTATCCTCACTCCCTCTTCCCTTCCTTCCTTCCGTCTTTCCTTCCTCCCTCCCTCCTTCTCTCTTTCTTTCCTTCCCTCTTTCCTTTTCTTTCTTTCCTTCCCTCCTTCCTTCCTTCCTTCCTCCCTCCTTTCCTTCATTCCTTCCTTCCTCCTTCCCTCCTTTCTTCCCCCATTCCTTCCTTCCTTCCTCTCTTCCTTCTTTCCTCTGTCCTTCCTTCCTCCTTTCCTTCCTTCTTCCTTCCTTCCTCCCATCCTTCCTTCTTTCCTTCCTTGTCTCGAGGACAACAGGAGGGTTAATTCATTCATTTCTCCTTCATCTTCATGATCTAATAACAGGTGAGGTGATTGCATGAAGGCAACAGATCAGTTTCCACTCTTTAGCTCTCCTCCAATTATTGAATTAAAATGCATCATAACATTTCACTGTGAAATACATCACATGATAGAAGACTTTAGCTTTAAAAAGGAGGTTTTAATACAATATAAACATGCAGCATCTGGCTCAGGCTGTAATTAGCTACATGGAAAAGGAAAATAATCATCATCATCATCATCATCATCGTCATCATCACAGCAGCCAGGTCTGTGGAGGTTAGAGAGGGAGTGAGGAGGGAGGAAGGAGGAAGGTGGAGGGTGATGTAGGGGTTGTGTGGGGGTCACGGGGTCAAAGCTGACACCGTAAACTAACCTCTACAGGATGAAACGCTGCGAGCAGAGGAAACGCTTCATCTAGAGAGCAAATATTTGCTCCGTGTGTTTATAATGAAGAAATGTTTCCTTATCAGCTTCATTTATTTACACAGCCAGAGAGTAGAGAGGTTGTTCTCTTTACTCTTTTTACCCCCCTCCATCCCTCCATCCCACTTCACCCCCCCCCCCCCCCCCCCACTCTGGAGACCCTCACTTTTTAAAAGCGCCGGCGGCTCCCCTCGCAGCACGCCACCGTCGCCGTCGACAACAACCCAGAAGTGGCAAAAAAAAAAAGAGGGAGAGAGAAAACAGAAAACAGACCATAGAGAGGCTGAAAGTGCCTGTCTGAGCGGCTTAATGATGCAATCTGCCAGAAACACCACCACCACCTCTCTCTCTCTCTCTCTCTCTCTCTCTGCCCAAATCCCCCCCCCTCCCCCCCCACCCTCCCTTCCCCTCCTGCTCCAACGATGACATCACCTCCTGAGAAGCAGCAGCAGCATGAGCAGTGAACAGTTGCACGGCTGCATGCGGTCAGTTCAGTTGGGACTTTTTTTTTTTTTTCCCGACAGCAGTTACGTTACGTCAAGCTGTCACGCCAGAAACGAGGGGAATTTTATTTATGTATTTATTTCCAGAGATTGGTGATTTCATGCATAGTGATTCAGTTATTTTAGTAGAAAACACAGAGAGGATCCAGCATTTGAAGCTTTATGTAAATGCTTCTTATTTCTCATCTTAGAGTCTCAAACCTGCAGAAACAGTGTAATATTTATCATTTATTACTGTATTTTCGACTATCTTGTTACTTTAACTCTTGGCTGTAAGCTTCATTATGATCACCTGTAGATCACATGTCATTAATCATTAAACTACACTGCAAAAAAACCTCCAATTTATCACCTAATTTTTGTCTTTTGAGCCTTAAATCGATTAAATCTGTTGAATTATAGACTCTACATTTGATTTGAGCTTAATTTTAACCATCATGTGAAGTCTAATCATTCTTCCTGCTTTAATTCATGCTTTTATTACATCTTTATTAAATGCATTTATTCCTGTATGAGTCAGTTTCAATTAATCCACGATGAAGCTTCAACTTCTTCTAACAAGATCCAACTAATAACCCAAATATCAGCATCTCTTACATTAGTTTCCTGCATGATTCAGAAGTGACTTCAAGATTTAACGATGAGTTTGTGGTTAACCTGTGACTACACCTCTGACCTTTGACCTCATTTTTACTCTGAACAACCTGCTGGAAGCTATCAGGAGACGCAGCTCTGTTTCTTAATTTAAATCTATTTAAAAACAACCATTATTTTAGGATGTTTAATTAATCTTTAATCTTTTATTAGCGGCTTTATGTCTTTGTAGAGCACTTGGTAACTTATTTTTCGACAAATGCTATATAAACATCTCCTTATAATCATTAATAATAAATGTTGCATTCAAGGGAATCATGTAAAACACATTATACGTCACATGCTACACCTGAAAAGATTTACTGTGACTCAAGAAAATGTTTAAATTAAAGTTAAAACAAGTTGAAATTAAAACTTGTGAGTGTGAAGCTTGGGGACTTTGTAGAGTACTTGGTAACTTTTTTGATAATTGCCATATAAACATCTTATTATTATCTTTATTGTCATTATTAGTAAATGTTGCATTCAAGTGAAACACGTAAAACGCATTATATGTCACATGCTACACCTGAAAACAGTTACTGTGACTTCAGAAAATGTTTAAATCAACTTAAAATAAGTCAAAATAAAACTTGTGAGTCTCAAACTTTGAGGGGAAAATGCTTTAAAAGTAAGATATGTATTTTGCAGATGGTGTATTTAATGCTATATAAACATCTTATTCTTATTATCATTATTAAATGTTGCATTCAAGGGAAACACGTAAAACACAGTTACTGTGACTTTAGAAAATGTTTAAATTAAATTCAAATAAGTTGAAATTAAAACTTCTTCTCATCATTATTTTCATTATAAGTAAACGTTGCATTCAAGGGAAACACGTAAAACACAGTATATGTCACGGAAAATGTTTAAATCAAGTCAAAACAAGTCAAAATAAAACTTTGAGACTGAAACTTTGGAGGAAAAATGATTTAAAATTTGGATATTATTTTTGCAGATGGTTTATTTAATGTTTAATTTAAAGTAAATAAAAACAACAGGATCCATGTGGTAGTAAAAGCTCGTGGTTCTGCTCTCACGGGCCTGCAGGGATGTGTTGGTTTGCAGCTGCCTCGGGGAGGACAGATGGGGAGTAACGAGGTTTTAGTGTTGTCATCGTGGCAGAAAGCGAACGCTCCCGCTCAGTCTGGAAGGATTAACCCTACGAAGCCTCTCATGGCCTGAGCTCATCGAGGGTCTGGAGTCTGGACGCTCAAAGAGACGTTATCGACTTCCCTTCAAGCTCAGTAATAAAAGACTTTTCATTCAGAGAAGATTGACTCATAAAAGGTGGATTTCCTGCATTTATTCTGTTAGTTTTGAGCACATAAGTAGAATGTTTGTCTTCTCTTTTGCTTTCATCAATCTGGTAACATTTTAACCTTCGTGTCATCCTCTGTTTTGACTGTTCCTTCTTTCCTCCCTTACTTCCTTCCGCCTGTCCTTCCTCCCTCCCTCCTTCTCTATTTCTTTCCTTCCTCTCTCTTTCCTCCCTTCCTTCTGTCCTTCCTTCCTCCCTCCCGTCCTTCTTTCCTCTGTCCTTCTTTCCTTCCTTCCTCCCTTCCTCTTTTCCTTTCTCCCTCCCTCAATCTTTCCTCCCTTCCTCCCTTCTACCTTCCTTCTTTCCTTTCCTTCCTCCCTTCCATCTTTCCTTTCCTCCCTTCCTTCCTCACTCCTTTCCTTCCTTCCTTCCTTCCTTCCTTCCTTCCTCCATCCCTCCTTTCTTTCCTTCTTCCTCCCTTCTTTAGTTTTCTGTCTAGGCACATGAAGTCATCATCATCCTGACGGCCGCTGCAGGAAACGGGCGTCAATTACGTCACGTTCACATCATACGAGACGGAAAAGATTCCTCCTTGTTACGAGCGTTCACATCACCAGAAGACAAGATGGTTGTATGATTGTAGAAATGATCACGAGACGCTTAAAATATCACAATCTGACAACAAACTGCAGAACAACAGTTAATAAATGTCTTCTTTTCTTTCCTTCCCTTCCTTCCTTCCTGTCTCCTTTTCCTTCCCTCCGTCTTTCTTCCCTCCTTCCTTCCATCTTTTTAATGATCTTCCACCAGACTGTATATGTGGAACTAAGATGAGTTTGACCCTTCTGCTTTAAGGCAGCTTGGATCGGTGCTGGTGTCATTAAACGATGCTCAGCTATACAAATCATTAAAGCTTTAATTAAAAACCAGGAACTAGACTGATCCAGTTACTCCTCCATCACATGACTGCTGCCAATCTGCACCTAACTCTCTCCCTCTCCCTCTCTCTCTCTCTCTCTGAAGCCAATTAGGTGATTGAGGTTTTTTTTCCATCGGAAGCTGCCACGTTGTAAAAAAAAAAACCCACACAAGCTCGGAAATCTGACATTGATCGGACTGACAGGAGGCCGAGTCTTCTGATTGCTCTAATGTTTTTTTTACCCCCCCCCCTCCCCCGTCCCCCCCTCCAAATCACCTGAGCAAGCACAAATGCCATCTCAGTTCAGATCATGATGAGAAGGAGCAGAGGAGCAACAACAAAGAAGGTTCATGTGTAATCTCAAACGTGTCGATGAGGAGCGTAGAAAGCTGCACACACAGAGAGAGAGAGAGAGAGAGAGAGAGAGAGAGAGAGAGAGAGAGAGAGAGAGAGAGAGAGAGAGAGAGAGAGTCAGTATGAAGAGTTTAATTTTCCCGAAACAAGTGAAGGCAACAGCTGTGATTTTAACCCTCCTGTTGTCCTCGAGTCAAGGAAGGAAGGGAGGAAGAAGGAAGGAAGGGAGGAATGAAGGAAGGAAGGATGGTGGAAATAAGGAAGGAAGGAAGGTAGGAGGGAGGGAGGAAAGAAGGAAGGAAAGGAGGGAGGAAGGAAGGGAGGGAGGAAAGGAGAGAGGAAATAAGGAAGGAAGGAAGGAAGGTAGGAGGGAGGGAGGAAAGAAGGAAAGGATGGAGGAAGGAAGGGAGGGAGGAAGGAAGAAGAAAGGAGGGAGGGAAGGAAGGTAGGAAGGAAGGGAGGAAGGAGGGGAGGAAAGACAGAGGAAGGAAAGAAAGAGAGAAGGAGGGAAGGAAAGAAGGAGGAAGGAAGGAAGGAAGGAAGGAAGGAAGGAAGGAAGGAAGGAAGGAAGGAAGGAAGGAAGGAAGGAAGGGAGGAAAGACAGAGAGAAGGAGGGAGGGAGGAAGGACAGACGGAAGGAAGGAAGGAAGGAAGGAAGGAAGGAAGGAAGGAAGAAAGGAAGGAAGGAAAGAAGGAAGGAAGGAAGGAAGGAAGGAAAGAAGGAGCCTCTTTTATTTCACTGTAAACTGAACTCAGGATTTTAAGGATTGTCGGTCGGGACAAAAGAAGCGACGTCATCTCAGACTCTGGTTGAAACGTTTTGTGTCCAGTTTCAGTTGCTCATCGAACGAGATTAACAGCTTATCAAGAACCAGACTGTTACTTTATCCTCCGTGTTAATGACTCCGAGGTAAAACAGCAGAGTCACGGAGTTAACGTCACAATCTGATCAACAGGGAACGTAAACAAACACGTATCTAACGTTGAAATCAGTTATTTTAAATTCAGATTCAGAAACGTTATTGTCTGTCATGAGAGAAAATTGCCTTGACCTTTGACCTAGATGATGCAACAAGGATTCATTCTTCACATTTTATGTCCAGCCAAGTAAAGCCAACTTTAAACTGAAACTAAAGGATTAAACTTAATTTCAGAAATGCTTCCAACAGGTTGTTTTATGTTTAAAATGAGCTAAAATTCTCTCTTTTATGCTTATTTATTCTAAAAAATTCATGTTTGTGTCTTAAAACTGAAACTGGTGAGGCATTTTTATCACACTAGAGGTGAGAAAATATAAATCTTGATTTCATAAAAGCTTCCAATAGATTTTTTTATGTTTAAAATTAGATAAAATTCTGACTTTCATGCTTATTTATTCTAAAAAAAATGCATGTTTGTGTCTTTAAACAAAAACTAGAGATGAGAAAAGATTAAACTGGATTTCAAAATGCTTCCAACTGGTTTTTTATGTTTAAAATGAGCTAAGATTCTGACTTTTATGCTTATTTATTCTAAAATATTCATGTTTGTGTCTTTAAACTAAAACTGTAGAAGCAGATCATCACACTAGAGGAGAGAAAATATACATTTTGACTTCAGAAATGCTTCCAACAGGCTTTTTTATATTTAAAATGAGCTAATATTGTCACTTTTGTGCTTATTTATTCTAAAAAATTCATGTTTGTGTCTTAAAACTAAAACTGTAGAAGCATATCATCACACTAGAAGAGAGAAAAGATGAATATTGATTCCAGAAATGCTTCCAACAGGTTGTTTTATGTTTGAAATTAGCTAAAATTCCTACTTTTATTACGAAAATAAGACTTCAGACAGACTAAGGTGGGGGTGTAGCTTTCAAACAGGAAGCAGGTTTAAGAAACACTCACACAAACATAAACATATCAACCTTTTACTGGATAAATAAAGATTAAAAAATGAGATTTTTAAAGTATAAACACATCACAGAGGATGGTACGAGCTATGCGGAGCGGCTCGCAGGGGCTCGGAGGACGCCCCCCCTCCCCCTCCCCCTCCTCCCCCCCTCTGTGCAGTCAGTCCACATGTTTGTCATCAGCTGTCAGCGTCTCTGATTGAGTCGGGTGGCTTCTCTCTTCTCTCTCTCTCAGGAGGCAGCACCATAAATATTCATCCTCTCCTCGCTGTCAGCATCACGCAGCAGAACAAATCTAAAAGGGCCGGTGGAAATGTCAGCCGGTCGAACGGAGCGTTAGATGTCTCGACCCGTTTCGAGGTTGTCAGTTCTCACAGCAGGCGGACGGACGGACGGACGACAGGTTGACGTCCAATCAGAGAGCTGACAGGAAGCGCGGGACAGGAAGGAAACGTTGTGTTGAATGGAGGTGTCCGAATACTTTTGGCCAAATCTCGAGTTTATTTTTATTATTTTTATTATTATTTTAAACATTATGTATTGTTACTTCTCTGCTTTTATTTCTGTGTATAGCATTTAGTCTAGTTTAGTTTAGTTTAGTTTTTTTCAGTCATTAAACTCAAATAAACATGTAAATAAATAAAAGAAAATAGTGACAAAACATGTGTCACATTGTTAAGAAATAAAGTAATAAATAAAGTTCATCATTATTATCAACATTCTTAATATATAGGCAGAAAAATGCTTAATTGGTGCATCAATTAGTTAATTGAAGGACTATTTAGAGTCATTTATAGATCAAAAATGCCAAATATTGTCCAGTTAAAGCGTCTCAAATGTGCAAATTTACACTTTTTCTGATTATTTTTTAGTTTTGGGACAGTTAGTCAGACAAAACAGGTAATTTGAAGACTATTTTCTGATATTTATAGATTAAATATTATCAGAAAAATCATGTATAAGGAAAATAATTGTTCCTAAATGAGATAAGTGTTGAATTAACTCCTCTAACAGCATCAAGACAAACTTAGCATCATGGTTACTGGTTTTGAAGGTGTTTCTATTATTTTGTCCACCTCCTGTGTGTTAGTTTGGAGGTGTAAAACTCTCCACTGACACAAACTGCAGCGAGATAATTTGCATCCAGCTGAAAGAAAACATAGAGAACGAGATGCACAAGAAGAGGTTATGGTTTTTTTCTTCTCCTCAGCTGAGAGTTCGGCTTCGAGAGGCTGATGTCACCTCACCGGATCTGAGCCTTTAACGACAATTCATGCTGCAATAAAGCTTCAATATTTCTCAGGGAGGAGTGAAGCGAGGACAGCGGTCGGATTTCACGTTTACAAAGTGACTCCCAACGTCTGGAGTCTCCTTGAATCACTGATCTTCTTCTTCTTCTTCTTATCGCTCGAAGGAGTCGATTAAAAAAAAAAAGAGACCAAATATGAATTTATAGCTTCTGCTGCTGCTGCTGCTGCTGCTGCTGTGATAGATAGAAACTCTGTGACACTAAAGTCAGACAAGCATCCCTCGCTCCGTCCCCACAGGTCATAATCTCCCAGGAAAAGGAGGAGAGAAAATAACATCGCTATGGCAACAGCCGGTCTAAAAAAGGTGAGAAGGATACAAAGCAGGAAGAGGAGAGGAGGACATTCGGACATTGGGTTCATCTCCGTAATAAAAAATTAATAGTAGGAAAATATTCTGATAATAAAGATGTAATAATGAAGTAATATCACATAATTAACCAGGTAATAGCTTGGTCATATTGAGGTAATATTATTAGATGTCAGATTTGGGCTCAAACGTGTGCAGATGAGCTTAAAAAGTTTATATTTTGGGTGAAAAAGGAGAAAAATCTGAGCAGGAGGAAGCTTCCTGAAACTGACCAATCAGAGCAGAGTGGGCTCATCAGGAGGAGGGGGGGGGGGCTCTTAAAGAGACAGTAGCTAAAACGGCCTGTTATTAGACAGAGGCTGAACTGAGGAGCTGCATAAAGGACCAGTAGGAGATAAATAAGGAGGTTTATGTGACTGTAAATCATGCAAATATATTCCAGTAGAGCCCAAGAATATAAAGATAGATGTTGGAAATGTGCATGATACGTCCCCTTTAAATGTTAGACTTTTTAAAAGCTTTAGATTCCCTGTTTGAATTAAATAAAAGCAGAAGTGGTTTGCAAAGGGAAATGATGAATACAACATGTTTAAATGCTGATACTGGATTTTTTTTTTTTTAATAAACACAGTTTGAATTTTTACATTTGCACATATAAAAATGTGCATCAACTGCACAAAATGTTTAAAAATGATGCATTTTATTTCTAATCTTATATACTGTGGATCACATTAGGAAAAATCCAGCTTGAAGAAATGTGCATATGGTTTTAACACAGCTCTGAAATATAAATAATGGGTAAAATTTGACTCTGAACAGCATGTAAAGGGTTAAAAGCATTAATGAACATAATTCCAATATTAACTCTCCTTTTTAGCTCTAATTTGGTCTCCACCACCTCCTGAGACACTAACTGTGTCCGTCAGGCTGCTCCTATTGATTCAAAGTCTTCATATATTATCCTAATTGTTCAAGTTGTATCCATAGATTGTGATAATTAATTAGGCAGCCGCTCAAAACTGAAACTACTCAATCGACACTGGACTCAACTTTGGCTAAAATGAGCTCAAACTTCAACGTTATAGATCATAAATCCTGTGAAAATGACACAGAATCATAACTGTTGCTGTTCTGGTGGCTGGTGAGATTTCTCCCACAGAGAGTCGAGAAAGATTTCAGAGTCTCAAGTCGGTTGTTTTCTTTTTTTTCTTCTTCTGCAGAGATGTGAACTCTGCCCACTGATGAAACACACTGACACGTTCTCTATTTATACCGCTGAGTCACCGCCGATTATCCAACGTTCATTCACAGTGTGTGAGACAGGAAAAGGTAAGAGTGTAAACAACTGTGTGTGTGTGTGTGTGTGTGTGTGTGTGTGTGTGTGTGTGTGTGTGTGTGTGTGTGTGTGTGTGTGTGTGTGTGTGTGTGTGTGTGTGTTAAAGGTAATCACGCTCCCCATCCAAAGGTCGGACCGCACCCGTGTTGGATCGGTCGGCCGCGACGACCAATAAAAGCCTCAAACAAAAAGTGACAAGTGGTTGCCGTGGCGCCCACCTGTTGCAACAACCAAGATGACATCTATATATGAGTGTTTTTGACAACATTTCTGCACAGTGGGCAGTTTTTGAAAAGATCAGGTGATAAATTTAAGTAGAAACACTGAAAGAATTGAGCCAAATATTAAATAAGATTTTGGCTGCAACTAAGGATTAGTTTCATAATCGATTAATCTGCTCATTATTTTCTCAATTAAGCATGCCAGGACCCCAAATGAACATTAAAACCTGTTTTTTTCTTGCTGTAATGATTCCTCCTGTTCATACTGACCATTAGAAGATCCCTTCATAATGTTTACAATGTTAGTGATGGAGGACTAAACCCACAGTCCTCCTTCTGTGTAAATAAATGTTTTTAATCTGAAGCTAATATGAAGCTTTAGACGCCTAAATGAGTCAAATCTTCATCTTCTATGTTTCAACGTTACAGTGTTTTTAGTAGCAAAGTCTTTTTGTTACTATACTTCCACCACAGCTCAACAGGGAAACACTAAGAGGGAATCTGATGCTAAAAAGACTGTAAATGTGTCAGATATCACTTGATATGACTAACTCACACTGATGAAATGACTGTCTGAAACAATAATTTGGTCTATAAACTGTCAGAAAATAGCGAAAACTGATAGAAAGTGACGTCTTCAGATGTGTTGTTTTGTCCAACCAATGACAAAAACATCACATATGATAAAAGAAACACCTTAAATAATCACTTTAAAGCTGAAAAGATAAACTTTTATTAAAGAAAGTAAAAAACTAAGAAGTAAGAAAAAGTCAATTAAAGGTTTAACACAGAAGATGATATTTCATTTTTTAGCCAATAAGTGATTCAGTGAAATGTCAGCGACTGAATACATTAAACTATGAAGCAAAGAGGATAGTTTGATCTTTTTTTTTTTTTTCTATTAGCGGTAAGATATCGTATAGTTCTCTGTTCCTCTGAGGAGATAAAATGACACAAGATGTCTTTGTTGGGAGTTTCTGAGAGTAGATGAAATATTAATCAGGGATCTTTCTGAAGAATCACAATGAAGGAGACGCTCAGAGAAGAAGAGGAAGAAGAAGAAGAGGAGGAGGAATAACGTCACAAAAAGGTCAAAAAGTGAATCTTAAGTTTTACGACTTTATAACCACGATGAAATACTGGTTAAGAAAATTATCCTTAACCTTAAAAATCAGGTTCAGACAGACTTGTAAAGACCTTCAATCTACCTGCTTCTTATGGGCTTAACTTTGACTCAAGGGAGTAAAAAGTGTGAGTTTTTATGGCCTTAAAGTTTTAGGATAACATCTAAAAGAGGAGATATATCATGGTTTTTGTGATTTTCTGTCATTTTTATACTGTTATAATGTTGGTTGTCTTTGTTAAACTTGGTCAAAACTCCAAAACTTGAGGTGAATATAGGTAAAAATGCTCCCTGCAAGTCAAACATCAGGGCTTCAGGTCGTTAATCTTGGTTACAAACCATAGACCGTATATAAAATGGACGTAACATCCGTGACGTCACCCATTGGTCTGTGGACTGCTGCTCGGAGGCCAATAGTTTCGGATCTGAGCAGCGGCATCTTGAAAATTTCAGGTGCATGCTGGGTAAAATAAAAACAGGGATTCTACTTATATGGGCATCAGGAGGAGCATGAGGCGCCCTCCTGAACCTGTGAACCAATCAACCTGTCAATCACGACGTAGCCACGCCCTAATGCATACCCTGCTTTATCGTCACATATAAAATCAGGGAGGCCAAAATGTCCCAAATGAACATCATACTGCATTGAAGAAGGCTTTAAACTAGCGATTGAGACCATAAACACATTTTGAAAACGTTTACTGAGGTTAGAAATCAAGTGAGAAGTTGGTGAATTCTCCATTGACTTGTATAGAGACGGAAGTGATTTTGACACCAAAACGGTCGCCCCCTGGTGGCCTTTTGATAGAATGCAGTTTTAAGTTACTTCCGCCTTGGCCGCATTTCAGAGGACCGTGACTCCCTGCCTGTTACAAACATGTACAACTAAGTATTTTAAGTAAAGTACAAGCAAAAGAAGTGAAATATTAGGGCCCGACCGATGCTGGATAACGATATTTGGGGAGTAAAATAATGCTGATATTGATATATTGGCAGATAATAATATTTATATGTACAGAATAATAAACAATAGATATGTAACGATGGTATTTGATGATATTTTTACAGTCTGACAATAAACTTTAGTGTATAAAATGACTTTTAATGGAGATTTAATACGTATAAATAGCTACGAATACAAAAAATATGCCGGTACATGTCGGACAACATCTTCACCGATACCAGTATATCCATGATAGGTCGATATTGGACTATAATTTACGTAGCCTCTGAAGTCGGAGGAAGCTTCCTGAAGGTAGCCAATCATAATACAGTGGGCTTATCAAGAGGAGGGGATGGGGGGGCTCTTAAAGAGACAGGAGCAAAACCGGCCTTTTTCAGTCAGAGGCTGAACTGAGGGGCTGCATAAAGGACCAGTAGAAGATAAATAAGAAGTTTTTAACTGGAAATCACGCAAAGATATTCCAGTAGAGCC
>NC_084980.1:27724817-27729817 GCF_963691925.1 Scomber scombrus
CAGACTCTGGATACACACACACACACCACACACACACACAATACTTATAAATAGATTCATTCATTGTTGGTTTAGATCCAAACTCTCTGGGAATGACGAACTGTTTAATCAATTAGCAAAGTCACTAATGATAAAAAATCATAAATTATAGAGATTATAGTCATAAATTTAAGCAGAGTTCTTGCACATTAATCACTGATGTGTTGAAGAAGTTTGGTTTATTTGTTGAAGTGGTCAGAAAGGTGATTAACTAAGTATTATCTCACCATCAGTACTGATATCAGATATTAATCAAACTTCAAGTCACATTCAGACGTTTTCATGACACAAATCTTCAGTCGCTAAGGGTTCAAAGAGAGTTCAGAAAGAGCGGCAAAGATCCTAACATCCCATAATACAAGCCAGCCCCAACAGGTGGATGCTCCGTCTTCATCTACACATGTAAACAAACAGCTGGATGTCGCTTTCTGATTCACAAGAGCTCAATAAGAGAGGCACCTGTCCAAGCCTGGTTAAACCTTTAAATTAAGATGACACTTGTAGAAGACAGAAGACTCACTGCCGATGCAAAAGAAGCCCTTGAGCAAGGCACTAGACCCTTCCCACCCCCCCTCTAAACCCTCCCCCCCCCTTAACCCTTCCAACCCCCCCTAACACTACTCCATCCCACCCATGCAGCCTCAGAGTAGTTTCTCTGTGTCTGACAGCTCAGACTGAAGTGGAAATGACTTGGAAAATTGGTGATATTTCCTCTGAGCGTGCACCAAAAGTAGAGTTTACTTCTGTCTGGATACCCTCGAGCCCCCCCAATTACCCCCCACCCGTATTACCCCCCACCCACACAACAAACACACACATCACTGCAATCTCTAAACCCATCACAAAAGGAGCCGGCATGAGCAACGCTGCAAGGATGTTTTCCACCTCTAGACGACGATTCGGCATCCTATCATCCCACTGAGCCTCGAGGGAAGGTGACGGAGGATTGGGATAAAGAGAGAGGTGGGGGGGCTAGGGAGGGGGGGGTGTAATGCCTTGCTCAAGGGCTCCTCGAAGCTGTGACGACACCTGACTGGTGATAATGGTGTTTTTTTCCCGCCGCTGGTTTAACCCCGGCGGCGAAAAGGCTACGGAGGAGGAAAGGATGATGCATGGAAATTGAAAAATTAGGTCAAAGTCTGCGAGGATGCGGTGGTGGAGGGGGGTGGAGGTTTGGTGGGGGGTTATTTGGGGGGGGGGGGGGTATTTGCATTTACAACGTCAGCTGAGCATGTAAATAATGCAACGGGGCATCTGACCCCATTTCCCTCAGACGCACTTGTTTACATTGGAGAACTCTTGAGCTACAATAAAAGAAAAGAGAGAGGGAGAGAAAAAAAAGGAGGAGGAGGAGGGGGGGGATTGTGATGTGTGTCACCTTTTTCCACATCCCTCCCTTTCTTCCTTCATCGCTGCTTTCCCTCTCTGTCTCTCTCTCTGTCTCAGCGTTTGAAACCCGCATTTGCAGCAGCATAAACATTAAAATGCGATGTGTGCATTTGCAGTCAGCTGTTAAAATCGCTTCCTCTCTCTCTCTCTCTATCTCTATCTCTATCCTACCTCTCTCTCTCTCTCTCTCCTCCCTCTCTCTCTCTCTCTCTGCCTTTTTCCCCTTTCTTTCTCCATACATGGCTGAGCCCGGGCGAAGCCTCCAGACTGGATGAGAAACAGGGAAAACACTGCTCGCAGGCAGCTGAAATATGACACTATGATACTCTCCAGGCTGAGAGTGAGTCTGCAGCAATGTGACATATCAATCTGAAAAAGAAGAAGAGGAGAGAGGAAGGAAGAGAGAGAGAGAGAGAGAAGAGGAGAAGAGTAGGGAGCTAATGAGAAAATCAATACCACGGCTGAATTTCAGCATCTTGCAAAAGAAGCCAATATATGCTCTTGTATTGTGGAAGAAAGAAAAAAAAAAAAGAATATAATGGAAATCATTCATCCTCCCCTCCAAAAAAAAAAAAAAAAAAAAAACGCCGCCTGGCTGCAGTTGTGTCATGTGAAAGCTGTGTCTGGTAACAGCTGCACACTCTGTGCACATAATCTAAGCAGCATGCAGGACTCTGCTGAACGGGATTTTCCAATATGACAGCAAAGAGAAAGAAAAAAAAACCTCTCTGACAACAACTTCTTATCAACAAACCTCCAAAAAAAGATAAATCTGTAGTATTCCTATGATATTCCCACTGGGAGGAAGGCTGTAATGTGCCCCTGAGGCTCAATACAGACTTTTAAAATGTACTTTATGGGGTTGTTTATCTGCTGTGATATCTAATGATGCAATGATTAGTCAGCTAATCAATCAAGCAGCATGTAAGAAATGGATCTACAACAAATCCTGTGATGAATTAAGCATGAAAATACACCAATTAGACTTTTTGAGGACGTCATTTTGGGCTCTGGAAGCTCATTTTTTAAAACTCAAGAGTGAAAGTTCAATCGATTAATCTACTGAAATGACACAATTCTGCTCCCAGCGTCTAAAATATGAGGTTTCATTGCCTGTCTCTGTTTTATATCAGTGTTAATTGAATATTTTTGAGGGGCGGTTCTGGACATGTTTCATGAGAGAGTTCAGGGGGGGGAAAAAAATAAAAGACTAAATAGATTCAATCATGCTGCAGCAATGATGATATCACTATAATATTCCTGGAGAGTTTTAGTAGTATCACTCTGTGCATACTGATGATTTTAAAGCTTAAATATGGTGCTTTATCCTCTATGATACATGATGCACTCCTATACTATTAAATGCATTTTGTCTTTATTATATTTTTACTATATTACGAAATATATTCACAGTACAATATGGTGGTGAAATGAAGTTTAAGTGTACTTTTATATGCTTTAAAATCCATTTCTGTGCAGTAATCCAATGAGAATATCATAATAACAGTAAGGTCCCGCTAAAGCATGCCAGTCGTGTTTCCACTTCACTGCCTCACCACCAAAACACCAACATCCCCTGCATCCAAATCACAGCCACACAAACCCAAACCAGTCATGATGGCAGCATGCAATAATAATAATAATAATCATACATATATGCACTTGAACTTGTGGCACTTGGAGCTCAACAACACTTCTTCTTTTCTTTTTTCTTTACAAATCAAATCCTCCTTGCAGCAGCTCTCACTTTGACCCACTATATAACTCAAGGACCATGCACAAGAACCAACCAGCGAGAGACCCAAAATCAGCCCCGGTGCAGCAGCAGCAGCAGAGCCGAATCACAGCACTCACCCTCGGACAACTCCAGCTCCAGCTCGGCCAGTTTCGCCCGCACCTCCGCAGGAATAGGCGCCGGGTCCCGGTCCGCCATTCCGCCGTTTAGCAGCCGACTTTAAATCTCTGTTTTCGGCTTCTTTCTCCCCTCTTTTCGCTCTCTCCAAGCTTCACCTCAAAACCCCTCCAAAAAATCCAAAGTCAGTGAGACTGTGTGTGTGTGTGTGTGTGTGTGTGTGTGTGTGTGTGTGTGTGTGCAGCAGTAGCACTGTGAGTCTCTGCAAACCGGCATCAAGTCAGCAGGAACATGACGATGCTTTTATTGTCAGAATAAAAGCAGACGCAGCAGTCTTTACCTTTTACTTCAAGATCCTCCAGACATGTGAACTAATACTACAAGTACCAGAGCTGGAAGAAGTACTCACATCCTTTACTGCAGTAACACCAATATAGTAATGTAAAAGTACTCGATTACAAGTAAAAGTCCTGCATGAAAAATCCTACCACAGTAAAAGTACTGCAGTATTATGAGCGATGTAGTATGCGGTATTACAGTAAAAGTACTGCAGTATTATGAGCGATGTAGTATGCAGTATTACAGTAAAAGTACTGCAGTATTATGAGCGATGTAGTATGCGGTATTACAGTAAAAGTACTGCAGTATTATGAGTGATGTAGTATGCAGTATTACAGTAAAAGTACTGCAGTATTATGAGCGATGTAGTATGCAGTATTACAGTAAAAGTACTGCAGTATTATGAGCGATGTAGTATGCAGTATTACAGTAAAAGTACTGCAGTATTATAGTGATGTAGTATGCAGTATTACAGTAAAAGTACTGCAGTATTATGAGCGATGTAGTATGCGGTATTACAGTAAAAGTACTGCAGTATTATGAGCGATGTAGTATGCAGTATTACAGTAAAAGTACTGCAGTATTATAGTGATGTAGTATGCAGTATTACAGTAAAAGTACTGCAGTATTATGAGCGATGTAGTATGCGGTATTACAGTAAAAGTACTGCAGTATTATGAGCGATGTAGTATGCAGTATTACAGTTAAAGTACTGCAGTATTATGAGTGATGTAGTATGCGGTATTACAGTAAAAGTACTGCAGTATTATGAGTGATGTAGTATGCAGTATTACAGTAAAAGTACTGCAGTATTATTAGCGATGTAGTATGCGGTATTACAGTAAAAGTACTGCAGTATTATGAGCGATGTAGTATGCGGTATTACAATAAAAGTACTGCAGTATTATGAGTGATGTAGTATGCAGTATTACAATAAAGTACTGCAGTATTATGAGTGATGTAGTATGCAGTATACAGTAAAAGTACTGCAGTATTATGAGTGATGTAGTATGCAGTATTACAGTAAAAGTACTGCAGTATTATGAGCGATGTAGTATGCAGTATTACAGTAAAAGTACTGCAGTATTATGAGCGATGTAGTATGCAGTATTACAGTAAAAGTACTGCAGTATTATGAGTGATGTAGTATGCAGTATTACAGTAAAAGTACTGCAGTATTATGAGCGATGTAGTATGCGGTATTACAGTAAAAGTACTGCAGTATTATGAGCGATGTAGTATGCAGTATTACAGTTAAAGTACTGCAGTATTATGAGCGATGTAGTATGCAGTATTACAGTAAAAGTACTGCAGTATTATGAGTGATGTAGTATGCAGTATTACAGTAAAAGTACTGCAGTATTATGAGCGATGTAGTATG
>NC_084980.1:27732317-27767687 GCF_963691925.1 Scomber scombrus
CTTTTAATGATTAGTCAATATTGATTTCTTGGAGAAATTAAGGAAATGAAATAAGTAAAGATTTCATGTGACACAATTTCAAAATGATGAGAGAAACCAATCACAGGAATCATAATAGATTAATCTTATTTTAACCCTTATATACTGTTCAGGGTCCAATTTGACCCAATTTGACATTTCTTTTAATTGGACTTCTCCCTAAAAGTGACCCACAGTATATTTAATAGATTATAAAACAGTGACCCCCCCCCCCCCCCCCCCCCTCCATAAACAGCTTCATTCATTAATGATTAATCAAACATTTATGAATGACTAATGGGGAGTTTATGAGTGTGAATTGGTGTAGACGGATCAGGAGTCAGAATATGAACAGTATGTGAGGATTAAAGCAACTATAATCAAACTCTGCAAGTCTCCTCACCTCCACGCAGGTTTTTTTAAGGATATTTTTCTGTGTGTCTGTCTCTTTAGCTGATAAATCCTCCACTATGTTCACCAGCTAGTCTACAGCCAACTGTGTCCGTTGTTGTTGCTGCTGAACAAGTGATGTGGCAGTTTAATCAGTTGGCTGTAGACTCGCTGCTGAACATAGTGGAGCATTTAGCAGCTAAAGAGCCAGACACAGAATAAATGTTTGCACTTCTTTGCTTACAAATGGGCTGTATTGACTTTACAGGTGGTAATATGTCCATGTTTATAGCTGGTTTCTGCTGCCCCCAAGTGGCCAATATTTGATACTACCTAATATTTTAACCCTAACCCTAACTCCAAGGCATGCTGTAAGACATATAAAATGTTAAAACCCATTAAAACATCTCCTCATTCTCCCTCATTGAAACATGCATGTATGATGTGATTAGGTTAAGACATGAGCAGGGAGATTATGCACTAAGGTGGGTGTGTCTTCTCCATGAAACCTGTAGGTGTCCTCAGTTTTTTTTAAAAACCCTGTAATTTAAGCTCTCTCTCCATACTCTGACCAGCTCCAATGTTTGCCCAAGAACCAGGAACTAAAACTAGACTTTGGCATCCGTCCTTCCTCCAAGCCAGGACAAAAAAACCGAATAAAGATATGACTCCTTTGGTGCAAATTCCAAAAACAAATATCCAATCAATTAACCCTCCTGTTGTCCTCAAGTCAAGGAAGGAAGGGATGAAGAAGGAAAGAAAGGAGAAAGGAAGGAAAAGAGGAAAGGAGGGAGGGAGGAAAGAAGAAGGAAGGAAAGGAGGGAGGAAGGGAGGAAGAAGGAAAGAAAGGAGGAAGGGAGGAAGGAAGACAGAAGGAAAGGAGGGAGGAAGGAAGGAAGACAAGGATAGGAGGGAGGAAGTAAGGAAGTAAGGAAGGAAGACGGAAGGAAAGGAGGGCGGAAGGAAGGAAGGGTGGAAGAAGGAAAGAAAGGAGGAAGAGAGGAAGAAGGAAGGAAAGGAGAGAGGAAGGAAGGAAAGAAGGACATGGGAAAGAAGGAAGGGAGGAAAGAAGACGGAAGGAAAGGAGGGAGGAAGGAAGGAAATAAGGACATGGGAAAGAAGGAAGGGAGGAAGGTAGGGGGGAGGACAAAAATAAATGTTTGCACTTCTTTGTTTACAAATTGGCTGTATTGACTTTACAGGTGGTAATATGTCCATGTTTATAGCTGGTTACTGCTGCCCCCAAGTGGCCAATATTTGATACTACCTAATAGATTAACCCTAACCCTAACTCCAAGGCATGCTGTAAGACAGTGGTCTCCAACCCTGCTCCTGGAGAGCTACTGCCCTGCATGTTTTAGGTACCTCCTCACTCTAACTCGTTATCAAGCAGCTGAGGCTCGTCAAAGGGCTTGATAACGAGTTGATTATTAGAATCAGGTGTGTTAGAGTGAGGAGATACCTAAAACATGCAGGGCAGTAGCTCTCCAGGAGCAGGGTTGGAGACCACTGCTGTAAGACATATACAATGTTAAGGTACCATGTTAAAAACCCTTAAAACATCTCCTCATTCTCCCTCATTGAAACATCCAGAGTTTATGAAGATGTTATAATATTGTTAATATCAAAAGTTTAACTGCTGAATAAAAGATGTCCTCTCCGTCACTGTTAAGTCCTTTCTCAGTGTTTGTGTATTGGAGGCTTCAAGTTTCCACATCGCACCAGTGTGAGATGCATACTGGATGACGATTGGCTCCAAACTGGTTATGATGTCATAAATCCTGCTTGTAGGTGTTAAACTGAGATTTGACCTAAACTTATCTTTGTCAATAATGTTGTTTTAATGCCTGGATATAATTTCCCCATTAGCTTATTGCTCCGTCTCTCCTCTACTTCTACCAAGACCTTTAGCTTAGGTTGATCTGAGGAATGGTGACTTATCCCCCTCCTGTTGTCCTCCACTCAAGGAAGGAAGGGATGAAGGAAGGGAGGAAAGGAGGAAGGAAAGGAGGCAGGGAGGGAGGGAGGGAGGGAGGAAGGAAGGAAGGGTGGAAGGAAGAAGGAAGGAAAGGATGGAGGAAGGAAGGGAGGAAAGGAAAAAAGGAAGGGAGGCAGGAAAGGAAGAAAAGAAGGATGGAGGAAATAAGGAAGGAAGGAAGGTAGGAGGGAGGGAGGGAGGGAGGGAGGAAGGAAGGAAGGGTGGAAGGAAGAAGGAAGGAAAGGATGGAGGAAGGAAGGGAGGAAAGGAAAAAAGGAAGGGAGGCAGGAAAGGAAGAAAAGAAGGATGGAGGAAATAAGGAAGGAAGGAAGGTAGGAGGGAGGGAGGAACGAAGGAAGGAGGGAGGGAGGGAGAAAGGAAAGGAGGAAGGAAGGACAGAAGGACAGAGGAAAGAAGGTAGGGGGGAGGAATGAAAGGGAAAGGAGGGAGGAGGAAAGAAGGAAGGGAGGAAGGAAAGGAAAGGAAAGAAGGAAGGAAGGAGGAGGAAGGAAAGAAGGAGAGAGGGAGGAAG
This sequence comes from Scomber scombrus, assembly GCF_963691925.1. NCBI lineage: Eukaryota > Metazoa > Chordata > Actinopteri > Scombriformes > Scombridae > Scomber > Scomber scombrus. The sequence goes on from NC_084980.1 coordinate 27,735,236, forward strand.
GAAGGACAGAAGGAAGGAAGAAAGGGGGATGGAGGAAGGAAAGAAGGAAGGGAGGAAAGAGAGAGGAAGGAAAGAAAGAGAGAAGGAGGGAGGGAGGAAGGACAGACGGAAGGAAGGAAGGAAGGAACAGTCAAAACAGACGGGGTCAATTTGACCCGGGAGGACGACACAAAGGTTAAACTGGGCGCGGTCACAATATCACACATAACACCTACAACTCTGCTCTTCCACCTCTCACTGTTGAGTTGTTTTCTGGCCTCCAACATAATGGGAACCTCATAATAAAAATGCATCTCAGGGTCTGTGTCTTCATCACTGCAGGGCACATCATTAACATCATCATCATCATCATCATCATCATCATCTGTGTCTCAGCTCCTGGCAGTAACACAAGTCCCATCATCATTACTTTCCCATTACTGACCCAGACGGCTTGTTTCTCTGCTCGGACAGCCTGCTGCAGGTCTGAGACTGGAGGGACACTCAGAGTCATCACAGAGAAGAGAGAAAACAGCAGCAGCAGCATCAAAGATCTGCAGGTTCAACTTTAGACCCTTACGTTTTTATGATGCCTATCCCCTAAATGAGCCACAGTATAAAACAGAAAACAGTATAAATTCAATTTAACTCAGTAGGTAACCTCTTGTTGCAATGGTGACCTGTGTTGTTTATGTGTGTATATACAACCAGGAGGTGCCAAAGTTGGATGTGTTCAAATTCAACATATTCTTCCTCCCTTCCTTCTTTCCTCTGTCCTTCTTTACTCACTTTCTCTTTCCCTTTCTCCCTCCTTCCTTCTTTCCTTCCTTCCTTTCCTACCTCCCTTCCTTCTTTCCTCTGTCCTTCTTTCCTCCCTCCCTCCTACCTTTCTTCCTTCCTTCTTTCCTTTCCTCCCTTCCTTCCTTCCTCCCTCCTTTCCTTCCGTCCTTCCTCCAAAACAGGCCAAAAAAACTGAATAAAAATATGACTCCTTTGGTGCAAATTCCGAAAACAAATATCCAATCAATTAACCCTCCTGTTGTCCTCGAGTCAAGGAAGGAAGGGAGGAAGAAGGAAAGAAAAGAGAAAGGAAGGAAGGAGGAAAGGAGGGAGGAAGGAAGAAAAGAAAGGAGGAAGGAAGGGAGGAAGAAGGAAGGAAAGGAGGGAGGAAGGAAGGAAAGAAGATGGAAGGAAAGGAGAGAGGAAGGAGGGAAAGAAGGACATGGGAAAGAAGGAAGGGAGGAAAGAAGATGGAAGGAAAGGAGGGAGGAAGGAAGGAAAGGAGGAAAGGAAGGAATGGAGGGAGGAAGGAAGGAAGGAAGACGGAAGGAAAGGAGGGCGGAAGGAAGGGTGGAAGAAGGAAAGAAAGGAGGAAGAGAGGAAGAAGGAAGGAAAGGAGAGAGGAAGGAAGGAAAGAAGGACATGGGAAAGAAGGAAGGGAGGAAAGAAGACGGAAGGAAAGGAGGGAGGAAGGAAGGAAAGAAGGACATGGGAAAGAAGGAAGGGAGGAAGGTAGGGGGGAAGAAAGAAAGAGAGAAGGAGGGAGGGAGGAAAGACAGAAGGAAGGAAGGGAGGAAGAAGGAAAGAAAGGAGGAAGAGAGGAAGAAGGAATGAAAGGAGAGAGGAAGGAAGGAAAGAAGGACATGGGAAAGAAGGACATGGGAAAGAAGGAAGGGGGGAAAGAAGACGGAAGGAAAGGACGGAGGAAGGAAGGAAAGAAGGACATGGGAAATAAGGAAGGGAGGAAGGTAGGGGGGAGGAAAGAAAGAGAGAAGGAGGGAGGGAGGAAGGACAGATGGAAGGAAGGAAGGGAGGAAAGAAGGAACAGTCAAAACAGACGGGGTCAATTTGACCCGGGAGGACGACACAAAGGTTAAATAACCAATGTCCCCACTAAGTCGTTTGATCATGTGACTCCAAATTCGCCACATAGGAGCATTTTTTAATCTGGGCGCCACTTTCAGGTCTGGTTCAGTTTAGGCACAAAAAAAAAAACACTCGGTTGTGATCACTTTGTTAAGATTAGAGAAACATGTGGTGTGGGTTAAAGTTACTACTTCCTTAAAGTTAGACCACCTTCGTCATCATGGCAATAACAATACCCACATGGTTAATGTTAGAGAACCATTTTTTAAAAAGCTGGCCCATCTCGTGATTGGAAACAGGAAAGTGAACAGCGGTCTCCTGCGGGAAAGTCCAACCTGTCTTCTCTAAATGAGGAAATCTGCCAATTTATATAGATGTCATCTGAACTGGATCGTTGCTGCAGGTCATAATTACTGCAGCCACTAGATGGCATCTGCCACTCAAACGTCACTATAATTTATTATTTAGTGACTGATGTTATGACGTGTTGTGTTGTTGCTCTTTTAGAGGACCGGCTCGGTTTTTTGGAAGTCAGTTGTCTGTTTGGTAATCTGGCTAGAAAAGCTGTTTCTCACTGAATAAAGCATGTCCTCGAGTCCTCGAGGAAGGATGGGAGGGAGGAAGGAAGGATGGAAGGGAGGAAGGAAGGATGGAAGGGAGGAAGGAAGGATGGAAGGAAGGAAGGAAGGAAGGAAGATAGGAAGAAGGAAGGAAGGGAGGGAGGGAGGAAGGAAGAAGAAGGAAAGGAGGGAGGAAGGAAAGGAAGGAAGGAAGGAAGGGAGGAAGAAGGAAGGAAAGGAGGGAGGAAGGAAGGGAGGAAAGAAGGACGGAGGAAAGAAGGAAGCAAGGAAGGTAGGAGGGAGAGAGGAAAGAAGGAAGGAGGGAGGGAGGGAAGGAAGGAGGGAGGGAGGGAGGGAGGGAGAGAGAAAGGAAAAGAGAAAGTGAGTAAAGAAGGACAGAGGAAAAGAAGGAAGGAGGAAGGTAGGGAGGAAGGAAGAAGGAAGGAAAGGAGGGAGGAAGGAAAGGAAGGAAGGGAGGGAGGGAGGAAGGAAGGAAGAAGGAAAGGAGGGGACGTAGGAAAGGAAGGAAGGAAGGAAGGAAGGAAGGAAGGAAGGAAGGAAGGAAAGAAGGAACAGTCAAACAGACCGTAGGCCGACACAAAGGTTAACCTACCTGCTTTATCTGAGTCCTTTTGTATCAAACACTGTTGATGTTGCAGCGGTTTAATGTCGTCGGTCTGACATAGAAAACAGTCACAAAACCAAAGAGAGAGAAAACTCAGCCTGCGGGCTCGACAGGTGCTAGATAACAAAATTCAGGAACCATTTTTTTTTTTATAGAAGAAATGATCCTGCTAACTATCAACCAAAGTGTTTTTTTTTTATAGAGAATAAAAAGAAAAAAACCTTTCCAACATCTGCTGTGTTCTTTGTTTCTATTCTGTTCAGGATGCGAGGGTCGTTTTCAGAGTGTGTAGAGAATCACAATGTAATGCAGTCCGAGTGGTATCGAGCCTGAGGGGTAAAAAAAATAACAACCAAAAAAAACACAAACTGAGAAAATGTGAATGGAAAATAAAACATGAGGAATTCATTTGAAAAAACACTTCATGTCTAATTCTCCTCGCGGCCGTTGATTAACATGTAAAAGCAGCTCATTCTGTCTTCCAATGACGTTATATTTGATTTCTGTGTGAAATTGCAGCTTCATTTTGCTCATCATTACATGCTAAATAATTGTTAAAGTTGCTCTACATTATAAGAATCAGACCTAAAGCATGTTATTATTTGTTGAATGTTGAAATCTCCAAGTAGGCAGCACCAGATGTCAAATTCATATGTTTTAAAAAACAAAACAACAACAACCTGTTAACGCTGGCTCAAACACCGCGGCTGTACCCATAACTAAATCTACAGCTTCTGTGTGCATCATTAGACTCTAAGATATTCCTTTATTAGTCCCACAGTAAGTACATTTACAGTTTTGCAGCAGAAAGTGGATAGTAAAAGGGAGCATCAATAGAAAGAATAAAGAACAATAAATAATATCTGAGCACACAAGCAATAAAAAGACAATAGTAGTAAAAAAGAAAAAGGTAGAAATATAGTAACATTATGTACAGTAGTAATATTGGTGCTGAATGATAATATACCTGAGTTTGATATTGTTGTTGCACAGTGAAAGTATGATTAACCCTCCTGTTGTCCTTGGAAGGAAGGGAGGAAGAAGGAAGGAAGGGAAGGAAGGGAAGGAAGGGAAGGAAGGGAAGGAAGGGAAGGAAGATGGAAGGAAAGGAGGGAGGAAGGAAGGATGGAAGGGAGGAAGAAGGAAGGAAGGAGGGAGGGAGGGAAGAAGGAAGGAAGGACAGGAGGGAGGAAGGAAGGAAGGAAGGAAAGGAGGGAGGAAGAGAGGAAGGAAGGGAGGAAGAAGGAAGGAAAGGAGGGAGGGAGGAAGGAAGAAGGAAGGAAGGAAAGGAGGGGAGGGAGGAAGGAAGACGGAAGGAAAGGAGGGAGGAAGGAAGGAGGGAAGGAGGAGGATGGAAGAAGGAAGGAAAGGAGGGAGGAAGGAAGGAGGGACGGAAGGAAGGAAAGGAGGGAGGAAGGAAAGAAGGAAGGTAATGGGGAGGAAAGAAAAGAGATAAGGAGGGAGGAGGAAAGAAGGAAGGAAGGAGGGAAGGAAAGAAGGAAGGGAGGAAAGAGAGAGGAAGGAAAGAAAGAAAGAAGGAGGGAAGGAGGAAGGAGGAAGGAACTGACACTTGCCTGTGTCCACTATGTGGCGCTAGAGATCGCCCCACCAATCATATGTCATGTTGTAGTGTATGATATGGAAAACACACCCTGTAAATTTCATACAAATCAGATAATGTTTGTCATATGAGACTGACTTCCTATGTCCAGTAGGTGGCGCTATGGGTATGACACAGTATTGATGCATTTGAAGTCGGTCTGATTAAATCTGTAGGAGTTCGTTAAAGTACGAGCCATGGAAATGGGGAAAAATAGCTCCTGTGGAATCAAAATGGTCGACTTCCTGTTGGATTTAGGGTATGGCTCCAAGAGGCTTTTTTGTGCGTCTTGACATGATATATATATGTACCAAATTTAATTTGTTTACGTCAATCTGGAGCGAGGGGCTCCATTGTTGTCATGGGCCTAGGGGGCGCTGTAGAGCCATTTTGCATCGCCGATTTTCGCAAACCATGAAATATCACATTTTTCACCGGGTGTGGCATGTGTGCAAATTTCCGTGACTTTTTCGGGCACGTTTAGGCTGTCACTGAACCTCTCCTCAAACTGTTTGGACAGTCCCACTTTAAAAATCTCAGCAAGTGTATGTGCAGATACAAATAATGTTTTACAGATCTGCATTTATAGCATTCTCTCTCTCTCTCTCTCTCTCTCTCTCTCTCTCTCTCTCTCTCTCTCTCTCTCTCTCTCTCTCTCTCTCTCTCTCCCTCTCCCTCTCTCTCTCTCTCTCTCTCTCTCTCTCTTTCTTTCTCCCACTCTCTCTCTCTCTCTCTCACACACACATAACTTTTCAATACGCACATACACACCACACTCTGACACCCATACCAACACATCCAGGTCATTTTAGAAGCACTCTGTAGTTCAGGGTTAGGAGTATTATACAAGCTTGTACGAAAACAGTCAACAGTACAGAGGTGATGTTTCTTACTCTTAGTCTTTAAAGGGACATTTCACTGTTTCCTTATTTTGTATGTGCATTTTCAGATGTGCAAAATACTGTGTATCATACAAGTCTCTGAAAAATTGCACAGTTCACATATCAACTATGAGGTGTTTTGCTTGGAACAGGCTCGACTATGATCTCTGCTTATATGTTTCTTTAGAGCAGATTCAGAACTTAAGGAACACACACAGTCTGCATAGATGCAGGGAAGAGGAAAGTGTCTTGCCTGATGACACATGCTTCAGTTTATAATGAAAGATAAGAGTGTGTGGGCTCTACACCACACAGCCAGTACTGCCGTGATCCTGCACAGAAAAAATAAAAGAAAGAATAAACATCTTCTATGGTTATCTAGCAAATAAAAATAAATAAAGACTTTGAGAATGACACCATAATAAAAATAATTGGTTGATGTAGCTACAGTTTGCAGACCTTTTAAATAATTCAGTCAAAAAAAAGAAATGAGACTCACTTTTCCACTTCACCTTATTCACTTCACTTCAAATCATTTGACACATACAAATTCTGCACATCTTCATGATAATGCATGCAAAAAAATATATTTTACTGTTTTATTGATAATATTTCTAGAAACATAAAGAGAAAAGTGACAAATGACATGAATTCATTTAAGTTTCTATTTTTAAATGTTTTTTTTTCTTACTTATATTAACTGTAAACACGTCAATAATGTAAAATAAAGAGATAAAAACAGGTTTGTGAATATTACTGGAGTTAAAATCATCATCATCATCATCAGATATGAGGAGCAGTGCTGAAGATAAAGGATCTCCTGCAGTGTCCTCTGTGAACACGCTGCCATCTAGTGGCTATTTACCCTCATCTGGATCCACTGAAGCAGAAGATGTTGAAAATGAAAAGAAATTTCACTTTAGAAATGTTTTTAATTCATGCACTTTAAAAAAAAAAAGGTAGTTTAATTGAAATGTATTGTCTCTTACTGTAGAGTTCACTGTGCACTGTTTACTTTGACATGATCTGACCTGCACATTAAAGCAGAAGTGATCCTTTGGAGAACTTTATCACTTCCCTATAAAACCATGTTTATATAAAACGGGTGAAATGTACTTTGGAGAAAACATTTGTGGCAGTTCCTTTCAACTTCAATCTGTAAAGTTTACTAAAACACTTGATTATAAACTTTAAATAAATGTACTTAAAGGGCAGGTTTACAGTTGTTCTTAAAGTGTCTTAAACCAACAGTCAGGACCCTAAATGAACATTAAAACCAGTTTTTTCTTGCTGTTATCATTCCTCCTGTTCATACTGACCATTAGTAGATCCCTTCATAATGCACTGTACTGATAATGTGATTATAATGTACTTAAAAGTTGATCTGAAGCTAATATGAAGTTTCAGCTTTGTCCCAAAATGAGTCAAATCAAGTCTTCTGTTTCAACGTTACAGTGTTTTTAGTGCCAAAGTCTTTTTGTTACTATACTTCCACCACAGCTCAACAGGGAAACACTAATGGCGTTTTTCCACTACACAGTTCCAGCATGCCTCGACTCGGCTTTTTTTTGCGTTTCCATCAGGGAAAGTACCTGGTACCTGGTACTTTTTTAGTACCTGCTCTGGTGAGGTTCCAAGCGAGCCGAGCCGGTACTAAATGTGACGTCTACACACTGCCGGCCACTGATTGGTCAGAAGAGTTGCCGCTGGAAGAGTCATGAGCCGTCCCACACAAGAATCAAACTCAACATTTTTAAATACGTGCAACAGCGATACAGCCATACACGGCTCAATTTTCTTGCTTTGTGTGTGACAGAAAGCCACATACAGCAGCACTGCCTCAATGTCCTCCATTGTTTGTGTTTTGTGTCGCGTATAAAACGAAGTCACGGCAGTTTCGCGGAGCCGTGCTATGACGACCCCGCCCACGTTGAGTAGGTACTTTTTTGTAATGGAAAAGGTCGTTCCTGGAACCGTACCGAGTCGAGTCGTGCTGGAACTGTGTAGTGGAAAAGCGCCATAAGAGGGAATCTGATGCTAAAAAGACTGTAAATGTGTCAGATATCTCTTGATATAACTCACACTGATGAAGCTCAATAGAAGCTGATCATCTACTTTTTAAATGACTGTGTGGACTCACTGTGGATTTTGTCCTCCATCACTTTACATTGAGAAATATGACAGGAGGAATGGTAGAAAGGACTTCCTTACTGTGAATGTAGTTTTTAAATGTAAATATGTAATATAGAGTACTGTGTAGAAGTTTTAGGCAGTTTAGGAAATGAACGACCATCAGGGAGGCGTCCGATTAGTTCTGCAGCTCAAACATCCAACCTGAGTCATAAAGAACGATCTTCATCATCAACAAGAAGAAGAACAAGGAGTCCTGCAGCAGATGGTTTGACTCCCACAGAGCCCTGATCTCATCATCATGGAGTCAGTCTGGGGTTAACATGAAGAGACAGAAGCAGCTGAGACCCCGAAATACACAGAAGAGGAAGAACTATGGCGACTTCTCCAAGACGGAGGAACAAAAACCGACCTGCCGAATACCTGAAACACTTTGCATGAAGTTAACTAATACATAAAAACTATCTCACTTTATTTCATTGCCTAAAACTTTTGCACAGCACTGTAAATGTACTTTTATAACTGCTATTGTTTTATTTCTTGTGTTTTCTGGAGCTGTTTCACAACACATTACTTTCGCCCGACTGTGAGAACTTCCTCTATTTCCTCAGTGAAGAAAGGTTACATAGGCATAAGTGCAATATGTGCAATAGACTGTGTATGTGTGTGTGTAAATAGCTTTTGAAGTATTTCATTGTTCTTATGTATAATAGTTACATTTATTTAGACTTCCTTATTTTTATTTTTTATTTTGACTATTTTGCACCATGGGAAGAGACCCCGTACCAATCTCGTTGTGACACCTGTTGTACAATGACAATAAAGGCTATTCTATTCTATTCTATAAACTTTTGACTGGTACTGTATATTATAATTTATTTTCTTTCTTTCCTATCTGGTTTTAAAGAACATGAAACAAATGAATGAAGCTCAAGGAATATAATTATTTTCTCTATTGTGATTGTAGTTTCTATATTATGTCATTATGTCATAATTTCAATCAAGTAAAAAAGCTAAAAAAAACAACATTAAAATCTATAAAACTATAAATTGTGTCATAATTTATCATGCAAAACTAGTGAAAAAGTAAAAGAAATTCAAAATCTATAAAATTATACATTTTATAATACTGTATGTCATAGTTTCAATCATGTAAAATTGATGAACATTTTCAAAAAACACTATTAAAACCCATAAAACTATAAATTGTCATAATTTGAATCATGTAAATCTGGTGAAAAATAAAAACCCAAACAAAACATCTATAAAACTATAAATTATGTAATAACTTAACTATCATCATGTCATGATATCAATTATATAAAACTGGTAAAAAGTAAAAAACATGAAGATCTTTATAAGTATAAATTACGTCATAATTTCAATCATGTAAAACTAGTGAAAAATTAAGACATGAAAATCTATAAAGTTGCAAATAACTATAAATATGCAAATTTTTCACATAATTGCTGAATAATAATAATAATGACAAAACAAATTAAATAAAGGAAGAACGACACATTGGCTCTTCAACAGTGCCTAAATCTTTATTTTTCAGTAAGCTACATTTTTTTTTCTCCAAATTAGACAGTTTTACATCATGACACAAGAGTAACTTAAATTATCTATAGCTGACATGTACGCTTGATTCCAGTCTCAATGGAAGAGTAAACCCAAAGAAAGAAAAAAAAACAACAACATCAACAACAAAAGAAAAGAAAAAACAACAAAAAACCAAAAAAATAAAGAAGCCCTCTTGAATGCAATCTCCGTTCCACGTCTGTTAAAGGTGTCGTTAGGCAAAAATTATCTGTCCAAACCCCAACGGTGGAGTCGTCGATTGTCCACAGCTGTTAGCGTAGCAATGGTAAAGAGTGTTAATGAGTTAAACCACAGTGAGTTGATAGAGAGATTGAGTCACGTTTCCAGTCAGTTGGTGTGCATTCGTTATTATATTTTTGCTTTTTAAAAAACAAAACAAAAACACGCACACAAGAAGAGAAAGGAGGAGGGGAGGTAGGGGGGTAGGAGACAAGATGCAACCCCTCGAGGAAGGGGGGGAAAAAACGATCAAAAAACAAATGGCACTGTCAAAAATGCACGAACAGGAAGGAGGGGACTGAGCGCTGAGGCGACTAACAGGTTGATATGAAGTGTGACGCTCCATGTACAGGTCCATGAGAAGAAAAGGAGCTCCTCAAAAAAAAAACAACGCCACATCGGGGGGGCGTTTGTGTGTGTTAGTGCCGGCGAGACAGGACAGGCTAGGCGGTCCGAAACATGCGCCTGGTCCCGTCTTTAACGCCAAAAATCAACAAAAAAAAGCGGTACCATCCAAGTCTGAGGTACCTCCGCATCTGCAATCTGAATTTCTGGGTGGTACTTTTTTTGTTGTTTTTTGTTTAAATTCCACACATGCACACATTCACAGTTCAAGGATGCCCCAAGTTTGTAATCAGCATCTGCGTTAACGTCTCACAGTCCGAGGTCGAGTCAAACCAAACGAAGTGGGAGGGGGGGGGGGCTCGACCTCGACCGCAGCGGGCAAGGGATCGACCGCAAGTCGCCATCACCAATCATCAAAAAAAAAGAAAGAAAAAAAATGCTCCTTACAGTCAGTGGTGTCACATTGTAGATTTCTCCAGATGTGAAAAAGTCTTTGATGGACTTTCTAGAACAAGAAAATTGCATCTTAAAATAATAATAATAATAATTATAATAATAATAATAAAAAACAAGAAAGAAAAAACAGAACTAAAAAGCCGGAGATGGCAAGCGCTCAGCTATGTACAGGTTAAACTGCCCAGTCAGACAAAACAAATGTATAATGGCACAGTTATTGGTATTCTTTGCCACATCAGAAAGGAAATGCAGTCCACATGTGATCAAATGGTTTTTTAAAACAGACATCTCAAATCCGCGCATGTTACAGGTATGTGCCAGAAAACATCGTTCTGAAACACGTGTTAAACAAAAAACATCACACAACAACAAAAAAAACATCACTGTGATTCCAGCTGAGCCTCTGCTTTTGCCCCCCCCCCAAAAAAAAATCACAACAAACAAACAAAACAAAAAGTCAAGAAGAAAAAACATTTTGTACATTTATTTCTCAGAAGAGGAAGTCATGGAAGCTGATGAACAGGAAGGAAGAAGAAATCTCAAAAAACAGATAAATCAAGAAAGAGAAATAACAAAAACAAGTAATAATGACAAAAAACAAACACTGAGCTAATGATTTTTGGCTGATCCGATGTCTCGTTTGTCGCCTACATCGACGCTAAAAAAAAAAAGGTGGAGAAACTATTCGCCCCAAATTGCCACAACGACATCAAAATCCCAAAGATTTCTAATCATTAAATGAGACACATTTGGCTTCCCCTCCCCCGCCACAAAAAATCCACAGGCCACAAAATGCGTTGTTTGCATCGCAATTTTTGGGCGTCCGATAATAATCTCCCACCTCGAGCGTCATTGTGTGCTGTACAAGCTTTAAAAAAGGTGATCTTCTGATGTGTGTGTTTTTTAATTATCTCTTCTCTGTGCTTCAAATGTGCTTTTTAACTGTGTTCAATTTTCGTAATCGTCCATGAGCATCACACACACACACACATCAGATCGCCTTTTTTGAAAGCACAGCGTGTCTTTGAAGACAGAAGACAAAACTTTGGACGTGTCCATCAGGCATCGCTCTTAAGTTGCCGGCAAGAGGCGGCGGCTGCAGCCCGAAGCGAAGGGAGCGAGTATAGACAAAGAGCGGTGATACGTGTCGGTAAGATGTCTCCCTTTTTCTGTCCCGCTGACTTTCCACTTTGTGTTTTTTGTCATTGACGGTTGCTTTGAAAAGCTGAAACGAGTTTCTGTGGTTTTCTGTCCATATTTGAAGAGAAACAGCTAGCTATGAGCGACAACTCTCAGGTCAGCAAATCTCAGCAGGGAAGACGGAAAACCCGCTTGAACCGACGCGTTTCTTACTTTCTCGTAAAAACTACCTGAACAAGAGTCAATCGGAAAGGTATCCCAGGACACAGGACTAATGCCACATAATTTCGGAGTTAATCGTAGTTACGAGTTTCCAAATCAACTCCTACAAGTTAGCAAACCCTTTTTTAGAAATGTGTCGCACTGTTCAAGAGAAACAAAAAAACTTTAAACTTATTTGTAGAAAAACCTGCTTGAACCCGGAGTCAATCTGAAAGGTGTTCAAGGAAACGGGACTAATGCCACTTTCATGTCATATCGGGAGTTAATTGTTATTCCGAATTGTTGGTTTGCATTCAACTCCCACGAGTTTTAGCTCTAGCACTTTTCGTAAATGTGTCAAACTGTCCATACTGACTGAAACCAATCCATGGAAAACGTACTCGAACGCCAAGTCAATCTAAAAGGTAACCGAGGAAATGGGACTAATGCCACGTTCGTGTCATATCGGACTTAATCATAATCACGACTTTCCAAATTGCAAGTTCGCATAAGAGAAATTACGAACTTAAAACCAATACGTGGAAAACCTGCTTGAACCTCTCGAGTCGATCTGAAAGGTATCCGAGGAAAACAAGACTAATGCCACGTTCATGTCATATCGGGAGTTAATCGTAATTTTGAGTTCCTGAATATACTCCCACGAGTTTTAGCGCTAGCACATTTCGGAAATGTGTCACAACTGTCCATATTCTAAGAGAAACTTTAAACCAATCTGTAGAAAAACCTGCTTGAACTTCTCGAGTCAATCTGAAAGGTATCCGAGGAAATGGGACTAATCGGGTACACGTCGTAATTACGAGTTTCCGAAATGTAAGTAGCATTCAAGTCAACATCACAGTCATAATTATGATCTGAATACTTCTGGAAGCTCTTTAATATCCGACTCGGTGGCACTTAATACAGAAATGTCTCAAAACCAAAACACACTGAAGGCCGAAGTCTCCAGTTTAACTTAATTAAACCCAAATTTAAAGGATGCGTATTTAAACCCTCTTATGATCAACTCTGTTATCAAACAACCTTCCTTTGTTGTCACATGGGTCAAGATTTGGATCGCATCCAGCTCCCACAAGTTTTAACACCAGATATCAAACGCACATTTCCGAAAAGTGCCAGAGAAAAAGACAAAGCTGGTTCAAACGTCCGCTCAGATTCATACTCGATTGGTAGGAACCAAACCAAACAAAACCACAAAAAAAACAATGAAAAAACAATTGTAGTCGAATTAAGTTGAAGTTCTTCTTGTTGCCGTTTACAAAATATCTAACTTTCAACAACTTCACTTCAAGAGGCCGTGTTCATATTTGTCAAACTACAGAACCGTTTAGTATCAAAACCTCATGAGATACTCGACCCGAAACTAGCATTTTATCATCATTAAGTAAAGTGTTCAAGATAGAGTGAATTAGCCTTTCTCTTTTCTCTCAACTAGCCTAGCTCCGAACTACCACCAACATCTTCAAAGCTCGCCAGTGTTTGTAGTTTGTCTGTATACAAAGAAAATATGAAAAATGATTAATGACAATTTGTGATTTCAGGATGAATTATTGTGCCGTTAGGTGCAGAGACAATCTTAAAACCACAAGCTGTCATTTTTACACTTTTTTTTTATTGTACAAATCAAACAAACAACATAAACATCGTTACTTTGCAAGCTTTAGAAATGCTGGTCGACTACTCCAAGCTAGCCATTTCCCCTCCGCTTCCAGTCTTTAGGCTAATCTAAGCTAACTGCGGCCAATATTTGAAGCACTCAAATGTTGACTAATCCTTCACTGCTTCGATCTCGTCTAATTTATCATGAAATATGGACAGAAAAACCACACATTTTTTTATCAGATTTTCAGACAAACTGATTAATAAACCTTCAATAAAAGAAACTGTTTAATCGAGCTGCGGTTAGTGAAACGTCATAAAAAAAGAGGCAGAACTTTAGCTTTCTATTGTCCTACTATTAAATATTGACTGATATTTAGATATTGTCTAGTCACACTGTCCAGCTCACTGTGGACACAATGCAGTTTGATTATTTACTGTAAAGTTGCATATATGCACGAACATCACCATCATCCTGGTATATCGATGCTGAGTATTAGTGTCATGGTCTACATGCTGCTGCTTTCCGAGCCCTCTATAATTAATATAATTCTGTTGGAAAAAAATAATACTTTTTAAACTGCTTATTAATGCATCGTCTACTAAATTTCTTGGTATTGTTAACTGCAGTATTTGAAGATGTCCAAAAAATATCTGGTATACTTCAGTACAGTGTAACTTGTGTGTGGACTAAAAATCTGACATGTAGTGCTTCAGTATTCAAACTTTTACATCCTTTTTACGCGCAAATGAACCGAAAGGCTTCTGTGAGATATAATAATTTTCTTTTCTTTTCGTCACGTAAACAGAAAAAGAAGCCAGAGCTTTTCTTTAAAAAAAAAAAGAAAAAAAAGAGGATGTTGGTGGACACGAAAGCTTTGTAAAGGAGGAGGAGGAGGTGGAAGAGGGCGGGCCTGTACACCCAAAGGTGTACGAAAGGACGCAGGTAGGAAAACATGAAATGAAACACACAAAAACACCAAAACAAAATATACAATCAGACAACCTGCTCACGCTGCAAAGTGGAGCAGAATTCAAACTCTGCACACCCAAAAAACTAAAACTTAAAAAAAAAAAAAAGTTGTTAAAGAAAAATATTTCCAAAAGAGCACAACATTATTATTAATTTTTTTTTATATCCTACATCCAGCTCGATAGCGACATTAATAGTTCAACAAGATCAATATATTTTTTATAATCATTTTTAAGGTACCTCTTATATTTTTCTGAATATTTACAACTGTACAAGCAAAGCACACACTTCAAAGTGCACATATTTAATACAGTATTGACTAGTTTTGCATTTACAAGGTTTATATCCCCCCCCCCCCCGCTCAAAAAAAGAAACAAATACAACCTGAAACTATTAAACAAATAAACAAAAAACAATCAAAAAGATTTTTTTTTTCTCGTACATTTCACAAAAAACAAAAAAACAGGGCAAAGAAAAGAAAACGCTGCTAGATTTGTACTCTCTCTCTTTCTCTCAGTAAGACTCGTTTAAGTCTGTTACGACTAAATAATTTTCCACGTGTCGCGCTTCGTTAACTTTTTTTGGGGGGTTGGGGATGGGGTGGGGGGGAAGAGAGGGAGGGGGGTTTATTTTGAAAAGAAATAAACTCTATGCTTGTCTTGTATAAAAGTTAAGGCAAAGTCATTTTTCAAGTTTAAATAAAATTCAAGTTTCTCAAACACTGGATGGAAATATTTTACATTTTGCGTGTATATATATATATATAGATGTATATATATATATATATTTTTTATAGAGATGTAGGTGCATCTCTATATATTTTTTTTCTTTCTTCTCCCTAAAAAGAAAACTTAACGATATTTCTTATGGAATAAACAGCATTGGTTTATAAATAAGTGGATATGGTGCATTTTTTAAACTTTTTCACCATTTCCACTGATGAGAAAAAACAAAAAAAGCAAAAAAACCGACCCATCCAAGTGCATCTCAGTCCTTCAAAATGAAACAAGAAGAAACAATCAAATCCTTATTTTTTTTTTCTTAATGTTTTTTTTAAATTTTTTTTTTAAAGCAAACTCAAGATTTAGCGTCCAAATCAAAAGCAGCTCTGATCAGGAGTTCAGGCTTTTTTCTTTTTCTTCTTTTTTTAATATTAAATAGTTTTCTTTCCTCCCTTCTCCATGTTGGACTCCTTGTTATTCTCTTATAGTGGGATTTCCCAGAATGCTTCTTGGTTGCAGGAAGACTTTTGGCGAGACATGCGAGGTCCCAACGTCGTGTAGGTCCGCCCCCCCCCCCCAAAAAAAACCCCCCAACAAACAAAACCAAAAAAAAAAAAAAAAAGAACAGATATTGTGTTTTATATATAGTACAGTGGTTTTTCTTTTTTAGTTTTTAAGGGTGTTTTGCATCTGAGGTGACAACTTTTATTTAAAAAGATTAACCTGAGCACACGACTGATGAGCAGGGAGGGAAACCGAAAGAATAATTGCAGTTTCAGGCTTCTAGCTGTCATTTCGAAACTCATATATCAATCTTTTTTTTTATAAACCATTTCTCACGCAAATTCAATTTTTTTTTAAGGATACAGTAAAACATCCGTGTTACGTGGTTGGTTTATCTGCCAAAGTGGCTGCTACAGTAGACAGTTTCCTCCCTGCGTTTAATCTTCTTACTACTTCACCGCGACGTAGGAATCAAACATTTTCCTCCCCTCCCCCGATTTCAAGAGCCGACGTCCAAAATGTTTTCCTCTATAATAATGTCAGAATCTGTGGTTGCTATAGTGTGTGTATGCCTCCACACCCTGAACCTTTAAAATCGGCTCAAGGAGAATAGTTATATATATTTATATATAGATATAAAAAAAAAAAAAAGGTTATTTCCCTTTTTCTTTTTTTCCACTGTGCTTTAAATTTTTAAACTCCTGCAATCAGCTGCACAATTTATCCCGCAGGATTCAGGAGTGAAGCAGCAAGAAGAAGAAGAAAGAAAAAGGAAGAAGAAGAAGAAGAAGCAGTGTGTGCTTTGGTCAATCTTCCCAATTTGTCCCCGAAAATGTAATTTTTTTTGTGTTTGCTTAAAAAAAAAAAAAGAAGCTCAAAAACAGTGCAAAACCAAACTAGAAGAAAAAGATGAAAAAGAAAAAACAACCAAAAAAATTTAAAAATAAATAAAAGTGGTAAAGGGAAAAACAAAAACAAAGAATAAAGGAGGAGCTGAACATCATCATCATCATACCAAGGATGGATTTTACAGTTTTAGATTTCCCTGCTGTAAACCCCGCCCATCCTCCTCCTCTTCTCCCCCCCCCCCTCCCTCCTCCAAAACTGCTCTCATCTGCATCTCAGTCGTCAAACAACAACTTTATTAATATTTAAAGGATGTTTTGGTTCGACACTGTTCACACCAACAAAAAACGCCTCATTCGTGCCCCAACGTGGCAAATAACTGCACCTATAACATCCCCCAAAAAAACACAGCCAACTCCTCCCATCCTCATCATTTTTACCTTCATCGGGTTTTTTTTAGCTTTAGTAAAAAATATTCCAGGTCTTTACAACCTTCTTAAACTTTCCATATATTCATCATCAGTTTATACAATTACTCTGTCTTTCTTTCTTTCTTTCTTTTCTCTTTTATCTCTCAATGGAAAATCATTGATATTTTTAAATCAAAATCCAAAACCCCCCAAAACAACACCACAGCATGCTTATACAAAGCGTCAACTCCGTCAAACACACACACACACAAAATA
The DNA here is from genome assembly GCF_963691925.1 of Scomber scombrus. Classification (NCBI taxonomy): domain Eukaryota; kingdom Metazoa; phylum Chordata; class Actinopteri; order Scombriformes; family Scombridae; genus Scomber; species Scomber scombrus. Next base: position 27,752,188 of record NC_084980.1, read on the forward strand.
AAATAAAATAAAAATAAAAGAATGAGCATCAGTAACACACAAAACGAGAGCTGGACGCTTCTATAAAGTCATGAGATGCCTCCCAAAAAACTTCACCACAGTGTTCAACTGGCATCCACAAAAAAAGGCAGAACGACGACGAAAAAACGACAAAAACAACGAAAAAAAGAAAAAAAAGGCTCCAGCGAATTTTTTCTCAATTAGCTTCACCGTTTTTTAAATTTCCTCTTGATTATATAAAAACTCTTCCCTTTTTTTTCTCCTTCTTTTCTTTCCTCGGCTTCAAGTATCTAGAAATATATTTGCCTGCGATTCTTTAAAGAGAGAGAAAACGCTAACGAAGCAAAAAAAAAAAAAAAAAGGTGTAAATCAAGCTTTTTTTCTTCTTCTACGTATACAGTTATTTTTGGATAAGCTGTCGAAATAAAAGAGTCCAGGAATTCAACGACGTCTAGCACCATTATCTAAGAAGAGAAACCCCTCCCCCCCCCCCGCTGTCGCCTCTCTGCCACAAAACCCCCCCAAAAAATCCACATTTATCTTAATTTTTACCTCTTTTGATGCATTTCACGCAGGAAACACCCCTTTTTTTTATCCCCCTTTTTTTTTTTATCTCAACAGATATTCAACCGACCAACATAAGTTCACAAGGCATCTGATTGGCAGCTAGTGTTCATTTTCCTTCCTTTTTTTCTCTCTCCCCCTGCTTCCACCACTGAAAGTTTCCTCACCTTCGTCCTTACTTAAAAAATGTCAGCATGAAACCAGCACTGCGTCTCCTTCCGACAGTAATGCACCTGTACTGATCATTTTTATTCCACAGTTAAGATAATTAATAAGAAGCTTCCCCCCCCCCCCAAAAAAAGACAAAAAAACAACATAATGCCAAGAAAAACTGACTTCCCCCCTTTCAGTATTAAACGTCAGAAATCAGCCTTTTTCCACACATTTACACGGATGAATAAATGTCGGCTGACGATGACAGGCACCTCAAAAATCGAGTATTAATCGTCAAGCGCGAGCTCTTCCGAGTCTCCGAGAAACAACGCTTTAAAAAAGAAAAGAAAAACACAAGCTGTGGGCGACGTAGCCGGCTAGTTAGCATTGTTAGCAAACAGAGGGAGGCGATTCTTTCCAGAGAGAAAAACAATTTAGAGGAAGAGGAAGAAGAAGAGGAAGAAGATGAAGACAAAAACCCAGCGATTACCAGCAGTAGCTGTACCGATAGTCGACAACAGTGATGAAAACAAGCTGAAAAAACATCATAAAACGAACAAAAAAAATCACTTCGAGGCGATTTTAAACAGAAGGATACGAGTCTCGTGATGAGATTTCGATGTTAAACCTTTGCATCTTTGCATATGGATGTGAATATGTGTAATATAAAAAAAAAAAGAAAGAAAAAAAAGACATCTGCTTATTATGAACCATAATTAAGCTACATTAAGTCGTGCCAACTCAACATGCAGACAAACCCCCTCACTATGAGAGTCAAACAAGGTGGAGTCTGTTGTATGCACTCTTTCCCATCATCTACTGGGAGGAGGAGGGGGGGGGGGGGGGGGGGGGGGGGTAAGAGGAGGAGAGGAGGGGGGTTACTTTCCAACAACAATGCCCCCGCTGCTTCAGCACATAAAGACTTAATTTAAATCCCACAAGGCTGTTTGGTTGGACAAGAATGAATAAATTTCAGTGTTGTCTGTGCCAACTTGCAGGCTGACACAACGACGCAATGCAAAAATAAAACTAAGAAAAAAGAGCAAATAAATAAGAATAAAAAGAATGAAAACTGGTGCTCTACATGCACAGTAAAGTGCTTTTTTTTTTGTCTGCAAGCCCTGATCCGGGAAAAGAAGGCGTCCTCTATGCTTGACTGGTGATTCTGGGATTATAAGTATCGAGTAGCCCTGACTTATATTTCCTTTTTTAGTTTTTTTTCTTCTTCAATTTATTCATTTAAACGCATCTATGGAGAGCGTAAGTGGAGGAGAAAAGGGAGAAAGAGGAGGAGGTGGAGGAAGAAGGGGGGGGAAGCAAATTAGGAATTAGGAGGAGGAGGAGTCGCCCTACTGGGGAGATTTGGGTGGAGTGTGATGGGGATCTTTGCTGGGGTTTTTCCCTGGATGTGGAGGCGGAGGGGAAGCCCACCGCCCGGTCGACCGTCGCGCCTCCCGCGGTGGTCGACCTCCTGCTCCTCCTGCTCCTCCTCCTCCTGAGCCAGGTTTGGAGGAATTAGGGTATGTCTCTCTGGCGGCTTTAGTAGCCTCTCCCGCCGGGATGGAGGCGTCGGTGCACTTCCTGTCCTCGCCTGCTGCAGAGGAAGAGGAGGAGGAAGAGGTGTTGTTGGTGGTGTTGGTGCATGCTGGCTTGGCTTCCTTGGGGGTCGGCGGCTGCTGTAATGTCGAGGTGTCTTTCACCCGCTGGCAGATCTCAGCGTAGGAGGGCTTCCTCAGCTCCTTGGAGAGGGAAAGAAGCAGAAGTCATTAAATATTCTGCACCAGTGAAGAGAAAAGAGGCTCCTTTATTGGTCGAAAATGTCACTGATGTCGATGAAATCAGGATGATATTTAGTGTTTTAGCTGCGAAGCTGAGTCATCGCCTCATTTTAACCCTCCTGTTGTCCTCGAGTCAAGGAAGGAAGGGAGGGAGAAGGGAGGAAAGGAGGGAGGAAGGAAAGAGAGAAGGAGGGAGGGAGGAAGGCAGAAGAAAGGAAGGGAGGGAGGAAGGAAGGAAGAAGGAAGGAAAGGAGGGAGGGAGGAGGGAGGAAGGAAAGGAGGGAGGAATAAGGAAAGAAGGAAGGAGGGAGGGAGGGAGGAAGGAAGGAGGAAGGAAGGAAGGGAGGAAAGAAGGAAGGAGGAAGGACAGAAGGAAGGGAGGAAGGAAAGAAGGAAGGAGGGAGGGAGGAAGGAAAGAAAGAGAAGGAGGGAGGGAGGGAGGAAGGAAGGAAAGAAAGAAGGAACAGTCAAAACAGACGGGGTCAATTTGACCCGGGAGGACGACACAAAGGTTAAAAGGCATTTAATTTGTTTTATCTTGTTATCTGTTCATAGTGTTTGTCTTCTATCATCCTGTTACATCAGCTGCAGGTTTTTTAACACCTAACTTGTGTTTTACTGCATTACAAAAAACAAAAACCAGCAGGAGTTTCATCATTAGTCAGGCAGAGCTTGTTCTTCCTGCCAAAGCTTTACTTTATATTTTCCACTTCTGGTATATTCACACTTTCCCTGCAGACTGAAACCTCTGTTTATTATAAATTTAAAAGATGTGACTGACTGCAATAAAATCAATAATGATGCAGAATTAAGACAAGCTGAGATCGATTCTTCTGTGATTGACATCAGAGGGGAGTAAGCATTAAAAAAAGGGATGAGAGAGGAAAAAATAAACCTCAGAATAACAAAAAAGGAGAAAAGAGGAGATTGGTACTGACTGTTGCAGCTCCGTTGACTTGCACTGATTTGCTTGCAGTGGACAAAGTGCGGGGACTCGCTCCACGGAGAGCTGCACCTCCTTCGGCTTCACCTCCGTCACTTTCACGTCCCTGCAAATGAACACAAAGAGGAGGAGATAGACGTTAGAGAGGGACATGATGGAAGTTGGAAGGTAAGTTAGAGTTAAGGTAAGGTAGGTTTAAGGTAAGGTAAGATTAGGAAAGGAAAGGTTAGTTAAGGTAAGGTAGGTTTAAGTTAAGTTAAGGTAAGGGAGGGTTAAGTGAAGGTAACATAGGGTTAAGGTAAGGTAAGGTAGGTTTAAGGTAACGTAGGGTTAAGGTAAGGTAAGGTAAGGTAGGTTTAAGTAAGTGAAGGTAAGGGAGGGTTAAGGTTAGTTAAGGTAATGTTAGTTAAGGTAAGGTAAGTTAGGTTTAAGTTAAGGTAAGGGAGGGTTAAGTGAAGGTAACGTAGGGTTAAGGTAACGTAAGGTAGGTTTAAGTTAAGTTAAGGTAAGGGAGGGTTAAGTGAAGGTAACGTAGGGTTAAGGTTAGTTAAGGTAGGTTTAAGTTAAGTTAAGGTAAGGTTAGTTAAGGTAAGGTAAGTTAGGTTTAAGTTAAGGTAAGGTAAGTTAAGGCAGGTTTAAGTTAAGGTAAGGTTAGTTAAGATAAGGTTACGTTAAGTTAAGGTAAAGTAAGGTAAGGTAAGGTTAGTTAAGGTAAGTTAAGGTAAAATAAGGTAGGTTTAAGTTAAGGTAAAGTAAGGTTAGTTAAGGTAAGGTAAGGTAAGGTAGGTTAAGTTAAGGTAAGGTAGGTTAAGGTAAGGTAAGGTAAGGTTAAGTTAAGGTAAGGTAGGGTTAAGTTAAGGTAAAATAAGGTAAGTTTAAGTTAAGGTAAAGTAAGGTTAGTTAAGGTAAGGTAAGGTAAGGTAGGTTAAGTTAAGGTAAGGTAGGTTAAGGTAAGGTAAGGTAAGGTTAAGTTAAGGTAAGGTAGGGTTAAGTTAAGGTAAGGTAAGGTAAGGTAAGGTAAGGTTAAGGTAAGGTAGGTTAAGGTAAGGTAAGGTAGGGTAAGGTAAGTTAAGGTTAGTTAAGGTAGGATTAAGTTAATGTAAGTTAAGGTAAGGTAGGTTTAAGTTAAGGTAAGTTAAGGTAAGGTAGGGTAAGGTAAGTTAAGGTAGGGTTAAGTTAAGGTAAGTTAAGGTAAGGTAAATTAAGGTAAGGTAAGTTAAGGTTAGGTAAGGTAGGGTTAAGTTAAGTTAAGTTAAGTTAAGGTAAGTTAAGTTAAGTTAAGGTAAGGTAAGGTTAAGGTAAGGTAGGTTAAGGTAAGGTAAGGTAAGGTTAAGTTAAGGTTAGTTAAGGTAAGGCTAGTAAAGGTACGTTAAATTAAGTTAAGTTAGTAAATAGTCTTTTATTTAACTGAAAGTGCATCTTGAAATGTTTTAACTCAAACATGAGGCCCGTGGGCCAGAACCGGCCCACTTTCCTTCTTCCTCTCTTCTTTCCATCTTTTCTTTCCTTCCTTCCTTCCATCCATCTGTCCTTCCTGTCTTTTCTTCCTTCTTTCTTGTCTTCTTTTCTTTCCAACTTTCCTTCCTTCCTTCTTTCTTGTCTTCTTTTCCTTCCAACTTTCCTTACTTCCTTCCTTTTGTCCCTCCCTCCCTCGTTCCTTCCTTCTTTCCCTCCATCTTTTTAATGATCCGGCCCACATCACATCAGATCGGGTTAGGTATTATGTTGACCTGTTTAACTAATCATCTTCTAATAAACGTCACTTCAATTATTATATTCTGAATGCAAATGTTTTTATTTTTAAATTATTGTATTTTAATTAATTTTTTCATTAATTTATCAATTCTGAGACAACATACGGTCCATAAAAGTAGTAATTATATATTACAGGTTTAGGAGGAAGCGTGTGAGGCTTCGTTGTGGTTCTTACGCTGCAGGGACGAGGGAGGGAGCCGGACTGTGCGGAGGCCCGGCGGTCGGAGTCAGAGTCGGAGCGGCGGTCGGGGTCGGAGTCGTCGGCGACGGCTGGAAGCTTGTGGGCATCGTGGAGGCGGAGGGCCGAAGAGGCTCTTTGGGTCCGGCTGGAGAGAGAACTCCTCCAGAACTGGACTCAGCACTTACATTCTGGAATAAATGAAAAACAGAGTTAATAATTACTTCTCTGTACTTTGACACTTCCTCTTTTCCTTTCTCCCTCCCTCTCTTCTGCTCTCTTTCTTTCCTCCCTCCTTCCTCTCTCTTTTCCTTCCTTCTTCCTCCCTCCCTCTTTCTTTCCTCCTCCTTTCTTCCTTCCTTCCTCTCTCCTTTCCTTCCTTCCTCCCTCCCTCCTTTCCTCCCTTCTTCCTTCCTTCCTCCCTCCCTTCTTCTTCCCTTTCTCCCTCTTTTCCTTCCTTCTTCCCCCCTTTCCTTTTCTCTTTCTTTCCTCCCTCCTTTCTTTCTTCCTTCCTCCCTTTCTCCCTCTTTTCCTTCCTTCTTCCCCCCTTTCCTTCCTTCTTCCTCCCTCCTTCTCTTTCTTTCCTTCCTCCCTCCCTTCTTCTTTTCCTTCCTTCTTCCTCCCTCCATTCTTCCTTCCTTCCTCCCTCCCTTCTTCTTTTCCTTCCTTCTTCCTCCCTCCCTCCCTTCCTTCCTTGGCTCGAGGACAACAGGAGGGTTTATGTTGTCACTTATCTCATTATCAGCTTGTCTATCAACTATAAAAGCACTTTGAACTAAACTAGTCTGTATGAAAGGTGATTAATTGATTGATTGATTGATAGATATATTTATTTACCCGTTCTTTCACCGTCCCGACGACGACGCTGCTCGCCAGCCGGTTGTCGAACACGTTGTCTGTTTTGAGCTGTCCGGCCGCTCCGGGCAGCGGCGGGAAGCTGGAGGGATCAAACTCCAAGTTCGGAGACTCCGGTTTCTGAGCAAGAGGCGGAGACTGAGGCGTCACTCTCTGCACGACGGCGGCAACAACGCAGAGAGAAGAAGAAGAGAAAGAAGGGAAGAAAGAAAGGAATGAGACAATAACAACAATGAAAAAATTACATTATAAATCTATAAAAGCATCATTCATTCATTCCTTTAGTTATTCTTTTCTTTTTTATTAATCTCTCCATAAAGAAAAGAAGCTAAACGTTAATACTTTAGTTACATAATTAAATAAATAAAAGAAGATAAAAGGTTGAAAAAGAAAAGAAAGAAGTACTCACTGTAAACTTTTCGTCCCTCTTTTTCCTAGAAGCAGAAACATTTTTCCTTTAAGAAAGAGAACACTTCAATTTACAAACATCCGTTTTACCTCAAACAAAAACTCAACGACTTTAGATTCATATAGTTTTTATAGCATTAACCCTCCTGTCGTCCTCCCGGGTCAAATTGACCCCGTCTGTTTTGACTGTTCCTTCCTTCCTTCTGGCTGTCCTTCCTTCCTCCCTCCCTCGCTCTCTTTCCTTCCCTTCCTTCATCCCCCTTTCTTCCTTCCTTCTGTCCTTCCTTCCTCCCTCCTTCTTTCCTTCCCTCCTTCCTTCCTTCTCTCTTTATTTCCTCCCCCCTACCTTCCTTCCTTTTTTCCTCTGTCCTTCTTTCCTTCCTTCCTCCCTTCCTCTTTTCCTTTCTCCCTCCCTCCCTCCTTCCTTCTGTCCTCCCTCCTACCTTCCTTCTTTTGTCCGTCCTTCCTTCCTTTCCTCCCTCCCATCCTTCTTCCTCCTTTCCTTCCTTCTCCCTCCCTCCCTCTTACCTTCCTTCCTTATTTCCTCCGTCCTTCCTCCCTTCACTTCTTTCCTTTCCTCCCCTCATGAACTTTGACAGTATGTTCAATGTTGGCTCTTTTAAAATCCAGCTTCTGTATCTGCTACTATTTATGTCTATATATATATTTTCTTTCCCTTTAATCAGTGCAATAATAATATAATCTCTGGTATATTACCATTCAATACCAATATAACTCCTGTAAATAATGTAAATAACGTCAGGATTATTGTATAATATATATTTTACTATTATTGTTCTTATACTTTTTCTTATAGCTGCTCTTCTATTTAACTGTCCACTTGCTGCTGTAATAATGCACATTTACAGTATTTTTGAATATATATTAGTCAAACACTCAACAAAAAATGTGTTTCAGCTGCACAAAAGACTTTATATTCTCATTTTGTATATTCTGGATACCAAATTTCTGGCTAAAATAAAACATTTTAAAGGTGTTTTTTCTTCCTTGAAATGCAAAGATGGGTCAAATAGACCCTGAACAGTAAGTAAGGGTTAAGTTTGTGTGTGAATGTTTGAATAAGAGGTGAAAAGTATAAAGAGATTTGTCCATTAAGGTAGAAAGACGCTACATAAGTGTAGCCTATTCACTTCTTAATCTAATGTAACTATCAAACTTTTTAAAAGTTGCTGCAAAACTCGATATATTTAAGACGACAGGCATTAAAAATGTCTCCTCCTTCTTGATATTATCAGACTTTCTAACCCCGTCTCTTTTCTTTTGCGTGGGTTTTAGCCAAGCGGGGAGTTCTGGTCCTCTGAAATGAGGCCAACGCGGAAGTAACTTAAAACTGCATTCTATCAAAAGGCCACCAGGGGGCGACCGTTTTGGTGTCAAAAGGACTTCCGTCTCTATAAAAGTCAATGGAGAATTCACCAACTTCTCACTTGATTTCTAACCTCAGTAAACGTTTTCAAAATGTGTTTATGGTCTCAATCGCTAGTTTAAAGCCTTCTTCAATGCAGTATGATGTTCATTTGGGACATTTTGGCCTCCCTGATTTTATATTTGACGATAAAGCAGGGTATGCATTAGGGCGTGGCTACGTGGTGATTGACAGGTTGATTGGTTCACAGGTTCAGGAGGGCGCCTCATGCTCCTCCTGATGCCCATATAAGTAGAATCCCTGTTTTTATTTTTCCCAGCATGCACCTGAAATTTTCAAGATGGCGCTGCTCAGATCCGATACTATTGGCTTCCGAGCAGCAGTCCACAAACCAATGGGTGACGTCACGGATGTTACGTCCATTTCTTATATACAGTCTATGGTTTTAGCGTTGCCGTACCTTCCTCTGCTCAGAGAGTAGTCTGTGGTGGCGGGCTCGGTGACTCGGCCCGTGCCGGCGGTGTGACTGCGTGGGAAGGCCGTGGTGGAAGGTAACCTGGTTCTGGGCTGGCTGCTGTTGGGGAGGCGCGTCGGCGGGCTGCTGCGGACTCCGTTGAGCCGCTCGCTGGGGAAGCTGGGGAACAGACCCGGACTGTCCAGGAGGCCGGCGCTGCGGTCCGCTGTCGGGACGGTCGGCCTCAGGTGAGGTTTACTGTGATTCCTGCAGGAGAGACGAGATATAGAGATGATTAAAACTTAAATAAGTGCAATTTAGTTATGTCATTAAACTCAAATACACACATTTAAATATAGAAAAGGCTGATAACTATGTAGTACTGAATTGTGGAGACAGACACTTAAACTGTTTCTCAGCCTCTCATTTTCCCTGATTTTCTGAGCCTTCAAAAAAGGGCTACTCCGTGACGTAGTGGCGCTACCTTGGTCCCTCCCCTACTATATAAGACCAAGAGTCCGCTCTCCTCAGTGGTTAACCTGCCTGGTGGTGAGTTATTGTTAATATCTAACACTACTACTACTACAGTCTACAGTTAGCCAGTAAGCTGAGCTAGCAGCAGAAAGCTCTCAGACCCACAGCGTTTGGGAGCAGAGAAATAGGGAGACTTTTACACAACTTTGAGCCCTAATTTCATATATTTGGCGATTTTTTTAAATCATTCACATTTAGCAGGGTGGTTAACAACACACTTTTCTGTGGTATGTCAAACTCAGAACACATATTTATTCTTACTTACCTACCCCAAACCATATACAGTTTTAAAATAGTTTTTAGTTTTCTATTTTTCGGAGTACTATAAACCACGGACCTGTTCCTGGGTGAGTAGTGTCGGACAGTGAGAGGAGACGTCGCTGGTTTGAAACTGTGTGATGTGGTAAATCCGTTGATGAACTGGTTGTTGTGAAATGGAGCAACCTGGAAGAAAAGAAGAGAAGAGAAAAGAAGATTTATATCAGCTGCAGTAAACAGGAAGTCAAGAAGAAGAAATATTCAGGTGTTGAAATAGACTCAGATTTAACACTAAATAAAGACAGAGTAGAGTTTATTTACTTTAACGCACCGCCTTGACTTCTTTATTCCTAATTATTTTAACTTTTATAAAAAACTAGAAAAGCTAAACAGGTTTTAAAACTATTAAGAATAAACTTTATCCTTTGAGAAGTTTAACTGCTTTTAATAAAGATGCAGACTCTTTATGAGTGCAAATAAAAGGAAGGAAGGAAGGGAGGAAGGAAGGAAGGAAAGAAGGACGGAAGGAAGGAAAGAAGGACAAATGGAAGGAAGGAAGGAAGGAAAGAAGGAAGGAAGAAACGAAGGACAAATGGAAGGAAGGAAGGAAAGAAGGAAGGAACAAGTGACAAATGGAAGGAAGGAAGGAAGGAAGGAAGGAAGGAAGGAGGGACAAATGGAAGGAAGGAAGGAAGGAACAAGGAACAAAAGGAAGGAAGGAAGGAAGGAACGAGGGACAAATGGAAGGAAGGAAGGAAGGAAGGAACGAGTGACAAATGGAAGGAAGGAAGGAAGGAAGGAGGGACAAATGCAAGGAAGGAAGGAAGGTAGGAACAAGGAACAAAAGGAAGGAAGGAAAGAACGAGGGACAAATGGAAGGAAGGAAGGGAAAAAAGAAGGGGGAGGAAGAAAAGACAGGAAGGAAAGATGGAAGGAAACAACGGGAGGAAGAACAGATGGATCCAGCATGTCTGGCCTCGTCCTCACCAGCGCGGGGTCGATGAAGCTGTGCGCCGTGGACCAGGCCTGCGGCGTGATGAGGCTGTAAAGAGGGAACTGCTGCTGCGGACTGTAAACCGGCGGGATGTAGTAGGACGTGTAGCGCTGCTGCTGAGCGTACGGGTTCACCTCCACCGGCCGGTAACCGTTCTTTGGCATGAAAGTGTTGATAGCGATTGCCTTCGCCTTTATCCTCGCCTGATGGAGAGAGAGAGGAAGGAAATTTATTTTATTATTCATTTATTAACACAACTGTTCCTTATATTCTAATAATTGCCACTAAGATTGATTTAAAGAGTCAATTTAGGGGTTTTAAGTTTAGTGTAAGCTCCGGATTTCACATCTTTAACCCTTAAACACTGTTCATATTCTTGCTTGTAATTAATCTGTACACCAGGGGGGTAAAACATGAGGCCCGCGGACCAGAACTGGACCGCTCAGGGGTCCAATCCGGCCCACTTTCCTTCCTGTCTTCTTTTCCTTCCTTCCTTCCTTCCATCTTTACTTCCTTCCTTCTGTCCTTTCTTCCTGTCTTCTTTTCCTTCCTTCCCTCCATCTTTCCTTGCTTCCTTCTTTCTTTACTTCTGACCTTCCTTACTTCTTTCTTTCCCTCTTTCCTTCCTTCCTTTTGTCCTTCCTTACGGTTTTCTTTTCTTTCCTTATTTACTTCCTTCCTTCTGTCCTTCCTTCCTGTCTTGTTTTCCTTCCTACCTTCCATCTTTACTTGCTTCCTTTGTTCCCCTCTTTCCTTCCTTCCTTCTTTCCCTTCCTTCTTTCCCTCTTTCCTTCCTTCCTTCCTTCCTTCCTTCCAAATATAAACAATTGGTCAAATTTGACCCTGAACAGTGTGAAGGGTTAAATTGTTAGCAGAAAGTAGTGAACCAGCCATGAACACTACTTTTTCCCCACTGTAGAATATTTGAGGGCCAAATATAGTGGATATATTTACACACTCAGCATTCAGACAGGAGGCTAAATGTGATGCACTAAATATAATAAATAAGGAGACTCAGCCTGACACACTAATATAACGTGAGTCCTTACCTTAATAGGTTTCCCCTGGAAGGTCTTCACCTCCTCTCGGAGATACTGATATGCCTTCACGAAGAGAAAATGAACAGAGCAGCACATTAGGAGATTAATATGATATGAAATATGATAAGAAAGAGGAGCTTGGAAAACAACTTGATGCTTGGATTCATCTTAAAGGATCAAATTACAAACAGTACAAGTATTAAAAGAGGGACAGGCAGGAAGGAAGGAAGGAAGGAAGGAAAGAAGGAAGGAAGGAAGGAAGGAAGGAAGGAAAGAAGGAAGGAAGGACAGAAGGAAGGAAAAGAAGACAGGAAGGACAGAAGGAAGGGAAGAAGGAAGGAAGGAAAATAAGACAGGAAGGAAAGAAAGAAGGAAGGACAGGAGGAAGGAAGGAAGGAAGGAAGGAAGGAAGGAAGGAAGGAAAGAACGAAGGACAGATGGAAGAAAGGAAGGACAGAAGGATGGAAGGAAGGACAGAAGGAAGGAAGGAAAGATGGGAGGGAGGGAGGAAGGAAGGAAGGAAGGGAGGAGGGAAAGATGGGAGGGAGGGAGAGAGGGAGGAAGGAAGGAAGGACAGAAGGAAGGAAGGAAGGAAAGAAGGAAGGAAAGATGGGAGAAAAGAAAGGGAGGAAGGAAGGAAAGACGGGAGGAAGGAAGGAAGGAGGGAAAGATGGAAGGAAGGAAAACGAACAGCACATTAGGAGATTCATCTGATATTAAATACGATGAGAAAAAGGAGCTTGGACAACAATTTGATGCTTGGATTCATCTTAAAAGATCAACTTACAAACAGTAGAAGTATTAAAAGAGAGTGGAAACTTAAACATGCAGAACATCAGAGGGGAAAGGTTCATTTAAAGTAGAAAAATGGAGGCAAGGCAGAGTTTATCTATAAGGAAAGAAGAGAGGGAGATAAAGTAAATGTGATTTTTCTCTCTACCTGCTGTGCATCTGCTTCTGATTCAAAGGTGATGAACCAGTTGTCGTTGTAGGCAAATTCACAGTTGATGAACTTGGGAAGGTTGTCGCCTTTAAAAAGAGCCTCGACCTCCTGCAGAACAAACACAATAAAAAGGGAAGAATATGATTAGTGACGCATTAAAAACAAACTTTAGAAGGAAATATAAGAGTATAAGACATCAAGTATTCAGATAAACAGGAAAAAGCAGCTTATTAGTTCGTTTTAAGTGAAGCAGATGTGAAACATTTAATATATTTTCACAACGTTTCTACACAGATGATCAAACTAAGAGATAAAACTTTAATTCAAGGGTCAAATACAATATGATCTGATATGGGACGGATCATTAAAAAGATGGAAGGAAGGAAAAGAAGAAGGGGAATGAAGATAAGACAGAAAGGAAGGACTGAAGGAAGGAATGAAGGAAGGAAGGAAAGAGGAAAGGAAGGAAAAGAAGAAGGGGAAGGATGGAAGGAAGGAAATAAGGAAGGAAGGAAGGAAAAGAAGAAGGGGAAGGAGGATAAGATAAGAAAGAAAGGAAGGAATGAAGGAAGGAAGGAAGGAACAAGGGACAAATGAAGGAAGGAAGGAAGGAAGGAAGGAACAAGGGACAAATGAAGGAAGGAAGGAAGGAAGGAAGGAAGGAAGGAAGGAGGGACAAAAGGAAGGAAAAAAGGAAGGAAGGAAGAAGGAAAGTGGGCCTGATTTGACCCCTCGGCGGGCCGCTTCTGGCCCACGTGCCTCATGTTTGCCACCTCTGATTTTATAACTGAAGAATTTCTACAACAAAACACAAAAAACCACAAATGTTTTTACAGGTTTAATACGAGCCGACTCGTTGTTTCTGTCTCTGAGTTTAAAAACAAACTTATTCTTTCTCTCTGCTGCCACAACTAATAAAAAAATGACTCAAATGTTGAAGAAGGAGGGAAAGTAAAAATAAAGAAACACAATAGGTCTGTTAAAATAACAGCAGAGTGGTTGAAGCAGTAAAACTGGGCTGTTTTTAATTGGCTGCTACATGAAGTTATTTAATATAAAAGCTCAATTAAAGCGTCTGAGTCGAGTTATAAATCATTAAATAGACTCTCGACATGTTTAGGTGGAGAATTAATTTAACCCTCCTGTTGTCCTCGAGTCAAGGAAAGAAGGAAAGATGGAAGGATGGAAGGAAGGAAGGAAGGGAGGAAGAAGGAAGGAAAGGAGGAAGGAAGGATGGAAGGGAGGAAGGAAAGATGGAAGGAAGGATGGAAGGAAAGATGGAAAGATGGAAGGAAGGGAGGAAGAAGGAAGGAAAGGAGGAAGGAAGGATGTAAGGGAGGAAAAAGGAAGGATAGGAGGGAGGAAGAAGGAAGGAAGGAAGGAAGGAAGGAAGAAAGGAAGAAAGGAAGAAAGATGGAAGGAAGGAAGGATGGAAGGAAGGGATGAAGAAGGAAGGAAAGGAGGAAGGAAGGATGGAAGGGAGGAAGAAGGGAGGAAGGATGGAAGGAAGGAAAGATGGAAGGAAGGAAAGAAGGAAAGAAGTAAGGAAAGATGGAAGGAAGGAAGGATGGAAGTGAGGAAGAAAGAAGGAAAGGAGGGAGGAAGAAGGAAGGAAGGAAAGATGGAAGGAAGGAAGGAAGGATGGAAGGGAGGAAGAAGGAAGGAAAGGAAAGATGGAAGGAAGGAAGGAAAGAAGGATGGAAGGAAGGAAGGAAGGATGGAAGGAAGGAATAGGATGACAGGAAAGTTATTGATGAAAACATTCAGCTTAATGTTGTAAAATATTATAAGAATCTGCAGAAGAAATGTATTAAATGTGTTTAACCCTTAAAACAGGCATAAATATATCCATGTTTTATACCTTAATAAGGGGCAACACATCCTGGTGGAGATACAAACTCATAACATCCTAAATATATTAAGAATATTTTTTAAATTACTTGTGGAAATGTTTACTTAGGTGCAAAATGAGATGGACTAGTAACATCAAAGTAAATAAAAAGTTTAAAAAAAAAAGAATAATTATGTTTTTTTCAACTCCTGCCTGTTTAAGGGTTAAATAGACACACACACACACACAATGATTTTGGAGCCTATAATTAAAAAAAACTTGACTTTCCGATAAGAAAACACACACGAACAACATTATAAAACATTAAATATTCACTTTTTAAATGCTAATTATAATAAATTAAACATTTAAAGTTGACATATTATTTGCTCTTACTAAAACAGGAAGGTAAAAAAAAAAACCCCACTCCTTTACTGGCTCTTAGTTGTCACACCTGTTCTTCTTCTTTTGTGTGTGTGTGTGTGTGTGTGTGTGTGTGTGTGTGTGTGTGTGTGTGTGTGTGTGTGTGTGTGTGTGTGTGTGTGTGTGCTTAAAGCAAAGAGGTCAAATAAAGGCGACTGAGTCTATTTGCAGACTCTCAGTATCTGCACACAACACGCCCACTTCACTACACGCTGACATGATTTTGAGTTTCTAGGCGAGTGCGTGTGTGCGTGTGTGTGTGTGTGTGTGTGTGTGTGTGTGTGTGTGTGTGTGTGTTTAGCTCGCTGACTAAAGACAGACACTTCTCACTAAAGGAGGAGAGAGAGTCATAAACGGAGTATTAAAGTCTTTAATCTGACTTATTATTATCTTAAACTATCAAAGATTGTTTCCACTTTTCAAACCTCGAGAGAAATCTTATGTTAATAATAATATATAATAAAATATGCTCCAAGAATACATTCAACTGTTTTATATTATTTATATATATATTTTTTACATTAAAATTAAGTCATAAGAAGATTATAAAGATGTGAATAAACCCTGAAGATGTTTTATGATGTTTGCAGAACTTTCTGCTCTAAAGCATCGCTGCTCAGTCTCGTTTGTTAGGTTTTATTTTAGTTTTATTATCTCGTGAAGCATCATGTGCTCCTCATCCTCCTCTTCCTTTGGGACATTAAAAGTTTCTCCCCCTCCTCCTCCCCCTCTTCTTCTACCTTCCCCCCTCCTCCTCTCCCTCCACGTCGTCCTCACCCCTCTTCCTCCTTATCCCTCCTCTTTTCTTCCTCGTCCCTCTCCTCCCACCTCCCTCTTCCTCCTCCTCCTCCCCCTTTCGTCCTCTCCCTTCTTCCTCCTCTCCTCCTCCCCCTCTTTCTTCTCCTCTTCCTCCCTCTCCCTCCTCCTCCTTCCTTCTTCTCCTCCTCCTCATTCTCCTCTTCTTCTCCTCCCCCTACTCTTCCTTCTCCTCCCCCTCTTCTT
>NC_084980.1:27767887-27850279 GCF_963691925.1 Scomber scombrus
TTAAGTTTATATGTGTAAATCAAACAGGAAGCTTCGACTTTAACGACTTTAAGATCTCTAACGGGGAAATCAGACCCGAACGACTCGACTTCTTTAACAAGTAAACAAGAATTATTATAAACAGACACATGTTTGGGAGTAAAAACACACACACATAAATACACACAACAACACACACATTGACAAACAGACACACACACACAGACAAAGACACACACATAAAGAGACACACAAACTATGACACAGAAAACACACACAGAAACACACACAGATAAAGACAGACACACACACACAGTCTATGACACAGACACAAAGACACACACAGACAAACAGACAAACAGACAGATACAGACACAGACACACACACACACACACACAGATACAGACACACACACAGAGACACACACACACACACACAGATACAGACACACACACAGAGACACACACACACACACAGAGATACAGACACACACACACACACACACAAAGAGACACACACACACACACACAGATACAGACACACACACACACACACACAGATACAAAGAGACACACACACACACAGATACAGGCATACACACACACACACACACACACACACACACACACAGATACAGACACACACACAGACAGACACAAAGAGACACACACACACAGACAGACACAAAGAGAGAGACACACACACACACACACACACAGAAGGACACACACACACAGAAGGACACACACACACAGAAGGACACAAAGAGAACACACACACACACACACACACACACACACACACACACACACACACACACACACACACACACACACACACACACACACACACACACAGGACACACTGAACCAGTTTTTCATCATGACTCAACATTTTATTTTTTTATTTTTTTTACTCACATCGTAAAATGTCGACGATCAGCTCGACGTCGGTGCTGAGCTTCTTGACGTGGTCCAAGTTCGCCACCGTCACGATTGGCACGTATTGGTCGCTGTCCATCTGGGAGATGAGGTACATGTCACTGGCCAGGTTCTCCCTGAGGGGGGCAAACAGGAAGCAGAGGGGGGTAAGTTAGAAGTTTAGAGCTCCGTTAACTCCGAGGAAGAAAGATTTAAACTTTAATTACTCAGATTTTTAGTTTTACTACTTAGAACAAAGTCAGAGTTCAGTCAGGGTTTATATACAGAGTCATGTGATCTGATGAGGGAGGAGGGAAAGAGGGAAGAAAGGAAGGGAAGGGAAGGAGGACAGACAGAAGGAAGGACAACTGGAAGGAGGAGAGGAAGGAAGGAAGGAAAGATGGAAGGATGGGAAGAAGGAAGGAAGGAAGGAAGGACAACTGGAAGGAAGGAAAGATGGAAGGAATGAAGAAAAGAAGGAAAGGAGGAGGAGAACGAATAGAAGACAGGAAATAATGATGGAAGGAAGAAAGGGAGGAAGGACAGAAGGGAGGAAGGAAGGAAGGAAGGAAGGAAGGAAGGAAGGAAGGAAGGAAGGAAGGAAAAGAAGGAGGAGAATGAAGAGAAGACAGGAAGAAAAGACGCAAGGAAGAAAGGGAAGAAGGACAGATGGAAGGATGGAAGGACAGATGGAAGGAAGGAAGGAAAAGAAGACAGGAAGGAAAGATGGAAGGAATGAAGAAAAGGAAAGGAGGAGGAGAAGACCGAAGGAATGATGGAAGGAAGAAAGGGAGAAGGACAGAAGCGAAGGAAGGAAGGAAAAGAAGGAGGAGAATGAAGAGAAGACAGGAAGGAAAGACGGAAGGAAGAAAGGGAAGAAGGACAGATGGAAGGATGGAAGGAAAGGAGGAGGAAAAGGAAGAGAAGACCGGAAGGAATGATGGAAGGAAGAAAGGGAGGAAGGACAGAAGGAAGGAAGGGAGGAAGGAAAGAAGGAAGAGAAGACAGGAAGGAAAGATGAAAGAAAGGGAAGAAGGAAAAATGGAAGAGAAGGACAGGAAGGAAAGATGGAAGGTTGAAAGAAGGGATAAAAGGAAGGAAGGAAAAGAAGGCAGGAAGTAAAGATGAAAGGAAAGAATGAAGGAAGGAATGAAGGGAGGAAGGAACTATATAGGAAACTGCAGCAGAGGCTAACGTTAGCTGCTAATCTCTCCTCTCTCTCAGCGGAGGCGGAGCTGAGTCCTGGTGGAGAGTTATCACAACTTAACTGTAATCATTTAACATTTTAACCTGCATGAAAGAAGATAACGTCTCGTCTTATGTCCCTTATATCTCCACATTAGATATCGTCCATATCGTCGCTTTTTGCTATATTAACATCTTGCACGTTCATATCTGTGTGTAAAGCTCTAAAAACAGCCTAATGATCATCATACAGTCACAGAAATGAAGGTGAATGTGACATTTTAACAGAAACTCTCAAAGAAACAGTCCCAGTCTGCAGCTTTGAGGAGGTGTTTGCTTCTCCGTCTCCATCTGAACTTTATTATCCTCCCGTCTGCTTGTCTGCTGTTTTTTAAAGTTTTGTTCCTCCTACTGTACTTTTGGCAAAAAACCAGACAGTAAATTTGTCTCAAGTTTGATAAACAAGAGAAAAGAAAAAGAAACAACAATATTGTGAGCTGCTGGTTTATCTCCAAACCAGCAGCTAAAAAAATCACCACAGCCGCCACCGCAGAGGCTTCATGAAATAAAGGCTTTCATTCAGACCGAGCCTGACGCCCACAGACAGGGAGAGAGAGAGAGAGGGGGGGGGGGGAGAGAGAGGGAGAGAGAGAGAGGGGGGGGGGGGGGGAGAGAGAGAGAGAGAGGGGGGGGGGGGAGAGAGAGAGAGAGAGGGAGGGGGGAGAAAGAGAGAGAGAGAGAGAGAAAGGGAGAGAGAGAGAGACAGAGAGAGAGGGGGGGGGGGGAGAGAGACAGACAGAGAGAGAAAGGGAGAGAGAGAGAGACACAGAGAGAGAGGGGGGGGGAGAGAGACAGACAGAGAGAGAAAGAGAGGGAGGGGGGGAGCTAGAGGGAGAGAGAGAGAGAGAGGGAGAGAGAGAGGGGGGGGGAGGGAGAGAGAGAGGGATGGAGGGGGGAGAGAGACAGAAAGAGAGGGGGGAGAGAGAGAGGGGGGAGGGAGAGAGAGACAGAAAGACAGAGAGAGAGAGAGGGGGAGGGAGAGAGAGAGAGAGACAGAGAGAGAAAGAGAGGGAGGGAGAGAGAGAGACAGAGAGAGAGGGAGAGAGAGAGAGAGAAAGAGAGAAAGAGAGAGACAGAGAGAAAGAGAGAGAGAGGGAGAGGGAGACAGTGAGAGCGAGAGAGAGAGAGAGGGGGAGAAAGAGAGAGAGAGAAAGAAGAGAGAGGGGGGAGGGAGAGAGACAGAGAGAGAGAAAGACAGAGAGAGAGGGGGGAGGGAGAGAGAGAGACAGAGAGAGAAAGAGAGGGAGGGAGAGAGTGAGAGCGAGAGGGAGAGAGAGGGGGAGAAAGAGAGAGAGAGAAAGAGAGAGAGGGGGGAGGGAGAGAGACAGAGAGAGAGAAAGACAGAGAGAGAGGGGGGGAGGGAGAGAGAGAGACAGAGAGAGAAAGAGAGGGAGGGAGAGAGAGAGGGAGACAGTGAGAGACCCCATCTGCATCAACAACAACATGTAGTCCGACTGTACGCTGGACACAAAGATTAAAGTCAGAGCTGCAACTTGTACATTTATTTTCATACAGATTATTTTCTTGATAAATTAATTGATAGTTTGAGCTTTAAAAACATCAGATAATAGCAGAAAAAACCCCAAAGTAAAGTAATTTAAATGCTTCTCTTCTCTGGTCTCTGCTATAAACAGCTGAATATATTTAGATCACTTTCATATAAGAGGAGAATAAAAGGCAGAGAAGGATTATAATCCAGAATCTGTATTAAAACATATATACAGATGATCCTATTTAAATGGTATCAACCCAAATATACGTCCTTTATAATATTTAATCCCTTTAATACCCTCTAAAGCAGAGGTGTCATTTTGGTTCAAGGGCCACAAACAGCTCAATTTGATCTCAAGTGGGCCGGACGAGTAAAACCATTGCATAATAACCTTTAAATGATAACTTCACCATAATAAATCATCTATTTACAAACAGATGAAAAGCCGGAGATGTGTTAGTGAAATTTCAACAATATTATGTCTCAGTTTTTTGCAGATTATTTTGAACAGAAGCTGCTTATTGACAATATTTTGCACAATGTTCAATATATCAGTGTTTTAAATATGACCACAACATGTATTCTGGTCAGGCTGGAAAAAACAGAATTACTTTTCTTTCTTTCAATTTTCATACTTTGCAAATTTATCCAGTGGGCCAGATTGGATCCCTTGGCGGGCCGGTTTTGGCCCTCGGGCCTTATGTTTGACACCCATGCTCTAAAGCAACCCTGCTCCTGGAGATCTGCTGCCCTGCATGTTTTTAGGTTTCTCTCCTCTCTAACTCACCTGATATTAATAATTAACTCGTTATCAAGCAGCTGAAGCTCGTTAACAGGCTTCATAACGAGTTCATTATCAGAATCAGGTTTGTTAGAGTGGAGAGAAACCTTAAACACTGCTATAAACTTTACCCAAAACTCAATGTTTATTATTATTATTACAGATTTTTATGACTAGAAAAATTTGGCAGAGCGTTGAGCTGCATCTAAAATTAATCTTCAGGTTCACAGCTGTCAGATGAACCCCGTAAAATATGGATCCATAAATATGAGGCACGAGGTTTAGCGTCTTATTTCCCCTTTTAAAATGTTACAAGTGTTCATTTCAATTAAAAAAAGCTTCTCATTTATAGTTTAAAAGTTGAGATATCCACCTTAAAACTACTACTAATGACAGACACTGACGGATATTAGGCTCGAACAAAAGTTTTACATACATCTCAATATGGTCCTACTGCAATTATCACATCACATGAGGCCCAATTTTTGTAAAAAGGCACAAAAAAAACCATTTTAAACCCCCACACCCCCTCCAAAATACACATCAATAAAGACGAGGCATGACATTTTAACATGTTTAACTTGTTGCTGTTGCTTGTTTCCTGTACAGTCTGAGGTTTAGACTCTTATTTCCTCTTTTTAAATGTTACATGTGTTCATTTCAATTAAAAAAAGCTTCTCATTTGGAGTTTAAAAGTTGATATATCCACCATAAAACTACTACTGGTTGCAGACACTGAAGGATTATTAGTGCTGAAAAATAAAATAAAATGCTCAAAATTATTTAAAATTGTTATCAAAATTGCAATATGGCACAATGGTAATAAGGCAATATGGTAAAATCTGTGTTAAAAGGCATGAAAACCCATTTTATATTAAATATTGTGATGCTGGCCGACACATCATGTTCTACAGACTTAATAAAACATCTTTGTTTGGTGCAGCTCTCGTACACAAATCCATCCAACCATAATAAATTTAACATGTTTTTAGTAAAAATGATCATTCCCTCCTATATCGCAAATGATATCAAGTGCAATATGAGTCAAAAATAATCACAATTAGAAAGGATTATCAGAACATCTCACCAAGTTTCGGTACTTTAGTTCTTCTATAATTTAAAGAGACTGAATGACAACTTCCTCCATTCTGTGTCTGTATGTAATTTAACCCTCCTGTTGTCCTCGAGTCAAGGAAGGAAGGGAAGAAGAAGAAGGAAGGAAGGGAAGGAGGAAGGAAGGAGGGGAGGAAGGGAGGAAAGGAAACGAGGGAGGAAGGAGGGAAGGATGGAAGGAAGGAAGGAAGGAAGGAAGAAAGGGGGGTGGACAAAGTAAGGAAGAAAGGGGGATGGAGGAAGGAAAGTAGGAAGGGAGGAAAGAAAGAGGAAGGAAAGAAAGAGAGAAGGAGGGAGGGAGGAAAGGAAGGAAGGAAAGAAGGAGGGAGGGAGGAAGGAAAGAAGGGAGGAAGGAAGGAAAGAAGGAAGGAAAGAAAGAAGGAGGGAGGGAGGAAGGAAAGTAGGAAGGGAGGAAAGAAAGAGAGAAGGAGGAAAGAAAAAGAGAAAGAGGGAGGGAGGACAGAAGGAAGGAAAGAAGGAGCCGTCAAAACAGACGGGGTCAATTTGACCCGGGAGGACGACACGAAGGTTAATATTCCTAACCTCCTGAAATCCCTCGCTCCTTATTTCTACCTTATTATGATGTAATGTGGCCTAAAAACTCACCTGGAGAGACAGAACTCCAGAGTCTTCTTCAGATGCTCCCTCAAACCCTCCTGGAGGTTTTCTGGCAGAGGATCGCTGCCTGTCGACACAGAAGAGAGAGAGAGAAGAAGAGAAACGTTAAACTTAATGTCAACTCTGAGAGGAAGTTATTTATTTAAACAGATGAAATGAAGTGAATTTAAAAGCAAGGATGAAGTAAAAAAAAGTTTAAAGGACAAATACAAAAAAAATGGTGATTGAAATTTGAGATTAATTTGTGTAATTTCTTTGTAAATCATCTTTATTATATCTTACTTATTGTTATTCAGATCTGGGATTTAAAGAGAAAAACTTTACTTTATTATTATTTTTCATTATTAATTAATCAACTGATCATTTTCTCAATTAATCTATTAGTCATTTAGTGAATAAAACCTAAGAAAATACTTAAAAAAAACACCTCTGAACATTTTTTTAGAGCTTAAACTGAACAAATATCTTGTTTCTTTCCAATTAAATTCTGTTTTATTGACATGAACGTCACCACAAGAATATTTCTAAATCATAACAAATATCAATAAAATGAAATAACATTAAAGAGAAACTGATTAATTATATATTTACACACACAAACACAGTATATACAATGCAAGTATGTCGAAAATCTCAAATTACTTGATTTCTTCTAATATAAGACAAATAAAGTTGCTAATTCTTCATCAAATCAAGCAATAAAATGAATAGAAAATGGCTTTAATAATAATAGAGTAGAATAATATGAATAACACTATAATAATGATTAATAAATTATTAAAATAGTTAGAGATAAACCAACAAATCCTCAGACGTCCATGATGTCTTGCTACTTTTTGTCTAATGTGATTGTGTGTGTCCAAAATCTCAAATTACTTGATTTCTTCTAATATATAAGACAAAGAAAAGCTGCTAATTCTTCATCAAATCAAGCAATAAAATTCATAGAAAATGGCTATAATAATAATACAGTAGAATAATATGAATATTACTATAATAAAAAACAACAAATCCTCAGACGTCCATGATGTCTTTCTACTTTTTGTCTAATGTATTTTATGTTTGTCCAAAATCTCAAATTACTTAATTTCCTTTAATATAAGACAAAGAAAAGCTGCTAATTCTTCATCAAATCAAGCAAAAAGAATCTTAGAAAATGGCCATAATAATAATACAGTAGAATAATATGAATATTACTATAATAAAAAACGACAAATCCTCAGACGTCCATGATGTCTTGCTACTTTTTGTCGAATGTGTTTGTGTCAAAAATCTAAAATTACTTAATTTCCTTTAATATAAGACAAAGAAAAGCTGCTAATTCTTCCTCAAATCAAGCAAAAAAACATTGAAAATGACTAATTATTACTAATAATCTAAATAGTTTGAGATAAACCAATAAATCCTCAAACTTACATGATGCATTTCCACTTTTTGTCCCTTTTAAAGTTGTTTTTTTTAACATAGTAGCTCAGTTATCTGATATTTTAATACAAGTGTTGACATAAATAATAAATATATAACACGCTCCCTTGAGTTAATGATGTAGTTTGGGTGTAAACTAACTTTTCCTTCAGCTGTTTTTGTTGACATTTATTTAAGAGCCAAACTTGTCTTGTCACAGACAGCGTTGGGTTCAAGCTCAATGAAACTTTAATAAAGCCATAAATTAAACATTAAAACACAACAAACAGCTCTTTAAACAGTCGCTGTGCATCTCCAGATAATAAATCCTGCTACTTGAGCCTGAGAGCAGTTTGGTTTTTATAATAAGATAATAAAACTTAAGTCAAGTGTCATCACACAGTATAAATTAAGGTGATTATTCACTTAATCTGTCGCTATGACAACCAATAATCTCAGTTTTGTACGTTTTTTTTGCACTTTTTTGTTCTAGAAATAAACACATTTATTTTTTAGCTCTAAATTTTTTATTTTTTTTACACAAAATCCTCATATAATTTTTAAACATTTAATTCTATATTTTTAACATCCAGGAGCCAAAACCCCTTAAATCAGGAGGGGTCAAACATGAGGCCCGCGGGCCAGAACCGGCCCGCAGAGGAGTCCAATCTGGCCCACTTTCTTTCCTGTCTTCTTTTCCTTCCTTCTTTCCATCTGTCCTTTCTTTATTTCTTTCTTCCTCTTCTCTTCCTTCCATCTTTCCTCCCTTTCTTCGATCCTCCCTTTCTTCCTTCCATCTTTCCTTACCATCTTCTTTTCCTTCCTTCCTCCCTCCAATCTTTCCTTACTGTCTTCTCTTCCTTCCATCTTTCCTTCCTTCAATCCTCCCTTTCTTCCTTCCATCTTTCCTTACTATCTTCTCTTTTCTTCCTTCCATCTGTCTTTCGTTACTTCCTCCCTTTCTTCCTTCCATCTTTCCTTACTGTCTTCTCTTATCTTCCTTCCATCTTTCCTTCCTTCCTTCGAACCTCCCTTTCTTCCTTCCATCTTTCCTTACTGTCTTCTCTTCCTTACATCCTTCCTTCCTTCGATCCTCCCTTCCTTCATTCCATCTTTCCTTGCTGTCTTTTCTTCCCTTCCTTCCATCTTTCCTTACTGTCTTCCAAACAGTACCAAACACCTGATCAGCCTCTAACCCTTAACCTGAAAAACAACCAATCACTGAGCTGCCCACCTGTTTGCCCAGGCGGCCCGGGCTCGGGGTATTCTGTGTAGGCCGGCTCGGGGCACTCCAGGGTGACGGGGGGCCGCGGGGGGCGCAGGGGCCACTGGGGCCGCGGGGGCCGGCTCGGCCAGCATTACTGGGACCGGTGGAGGCTCATCTGGGTCGGTTAGTAGAGGCTCCTTGTAAGCCTTGTCCTCACTGGCTTCATAGCCTGTGACAATCAACAATGGGGGGGGGGGGGAGGAGGTGTCATTATTAATTACATTATTATTAATTATTTATTAAAAAGGTAAAAACTTTCATCACTTTAAGTCAAATTGGTGCCTTTAAGTGTTATTTTCTTAAAAGATGCCTATAATAAATGAGTAGGGACATCAGGGGTGTCAAACGCATTTTCATTCAAGGGCCACATACAGTCCAATTTCTCATGTGGGCCATAAGGAAGGAAGGAAGGAAGGAAGGAAGGAAGGAAGGAAGGAAGGAAGGAAGGAAGGAAGGAAGGAAGGAAGGAAGGAAGGAAGGAAGGAAGGAAAGGAAAAGAAGACAGGAAGGAAGGAAGGAAAGATGGAAGGAACGAAGGAAGGAAAGAAGGAAAGAGGAAAGAAAGAAAGGGAGGAAGGACAGATGGAAGGAAGGAAGAAAGGGTGGGAGGAAGGAAGGAAAACAAGACAGGAAGGAAAGATGGAAGGAACGAAGGAAGGAAAGAAAGAAAGGGAGGAAAGAAGGAAGGGAGGAAAGAAGGAAGGGAGGACAGACTGAAGGAAGGAAGGAAAAAAAGACAGGAAGGAAAGTGGGCCGGATCGGACCCCTCGGCGGCCCGTTTCTGGCCCACGGGGCCGCATGTTTGACACCCCTGCCTTACATACTGTTCAGGGCCTGATTTGTAAGGGTTAACAGCATTTTTGTTTTAATCCCTTTTTAAATTTGATGACATTTTAATCAACTTTTATTAAATTTGTTAGTAAAAGAAGCCAAAAAATATTATCTTTAAAAGGCAGAAACACTCTTTAATGCTCACAACCTGCATCTATAACCTTAAAATGATAGATTATATATTTATTAAAACATTTGACACACTCTGTATCTGACTTACTCTTAACACTGAAGGAGTTTCTATGTTTAAACACGGAAATAAGTACATTGAAATGAGGTGATCAGCTGATTATTTTAAGAAGGGATGAGTCATTACTCTGTTACTTCCTGCTGAGCCTACAGTATAAACACAGTTCATTCATTGTCCTGCGGTGGTGCTACAGAGTGACGCCTCCTTCTCTCATACAATCTTTGAGATCAACTTTAATATTAAAAGGTCCTGAGTTTCTATATTTAAACAGGGATATTATTTAATTAAAATTAGGTTATTAACTGATTATTTTAAGATGAGATGAGTCATTACTCGGTTATTATGTCAAACTTCATTCATGGTTATGCGGTTGTGCTACAGAGTGACGCCTCTTCCTCTCATACAATCTTTGGCTGAATAGAAAAAGAGCTAAACTTATATATTAAAGGGTCCTGAGTTTAGTTAAATTATTTTAAGATGAGATGAGTCATTACTCTGTTATTTATGTATTGCTTCTGTCAAATAAATCTATCTATTATGTTACTACTCAGTTCATTCATGGTCCTGCGGTTGTGCTACAGAGTGACGCCTCTTCCTCTCATTCAATCTTTGGCTGAACTTTACCAACAGTTGCCATCTCTGTTTATTATTTTAAAAGGTTAAAGCTGCTGATTTTCTACATTTTTCTTATTGTTAAAGAGTTTTTGTTTGTTGGTATGTTAAGTAAATGTCTTCAAAGGCTAATAAATAAAAGATATAAAGGAGTAAACCTGCATTTGTGACAGTTTTTAAAGCCTTTAAGCTGAATTTTTATCCACTTTTTCACATTTATAGAGTTAAATTTATTCTTAAATTTGAAGATAACTCTTCTTATATTCATCAGAAAGTTATTTAAATTGTCTAAAATGAAGAATAACTTTAAAAATAAAAAAGGCACAACACAAACTCATAATTATATGCACACACACGCTAAATTTCCTGTTTTTATTTGGTAATTGTTGAAGAAATGTTAACTTTTTTCAGGTTTTCTGCCTCTCTCTGCACTGTATATTACTTTTTCTTTGTAATTTTTTTTAATTTGTGCAAAATAAACTAAACTAATCTACTAAATAGTGCTGAAGTTTCATTAATCCTGTATATTTAAAGGACGAGGATGTATGATGTAGTGGCATCTAGCAGAACAGACTTGGCAGAAATTGAATATAATCTATATAAGTACGTTTTAATTAGTGTATAATCACTATGAAAATATGAAATCATTGTGTTTTCATTACCTTAGAATGAGCCTTTATATATAAACACCATGTTTCTACAGTAGCCCAGACCAGACAAACCAAACACTGGCGCTAAGTAAACAGCCTTTTGCATTTCTTGCCACTATCGTAACATCTCATACACGCTTCGAAGAGGAGGTGTATTCATTTGGTTGCAGTCTAGATGGTCCTTTAAAAACCTGTTTAACAAGCACGGATTAAGACTAATCCAGGGAGAGGCATTCAAAAGGAGAGACTAGGGACTTCAACTCAATGTTATTCACAGTTATTTAAATATATTAAATGTCTCTGGACTAAAAATGTGGGTAAAAAGTCTCCATATACACATTTAAAAATCCTCTTCTCCACAATCTTTACACCTTTTAGTGAGATTAATTCATCTTTAAACCAGGAAAAGATCAAAGTCAAAGCTGCTACTGAATAAGTGTGATCTAAAAATAGGAGGTTAGTGTGCTAGCTTCCACTTTAAATGTCAAAATTAAATCCTTTATGGTGCCGAAATCATAAAAAAACTACCTGGAAGTCATGTTATTACCTCCAATGATCAAGACAGTGAGCGGTTAAAGGGAGACATACAGGAGTAATAGTCACATTTCCAGCTCTATATTTATATTCTGGAGGCTCTACTGGAATATATTTGCATGATTTCCAGTTAAAAACTCTTTATTTATCTTCTACTGGTCCTTTATGAAGCCGCTCAGTTCAGCCTCTAATGAAACAGGCTGTTTTAGCTCCTGTCTCTTTAAGAACCCCCCCCCCCCCCCTCCTAATGAGCCCACTCTGCTATGACTCGTTAGAGACTACATAGACAAACAATACTCTGATTTCACCTCTTCTTCTCTTTGTTCTTCACTCGAAATATAAACTTCTCAAATACAAAGTACATGAATCGAGCCTGAATATTATCGGAAATATACGAGTGAACAATGTGAACAACACGTCGAACAATCTTAGCAACCTTCTACACACGTTCACATCAAATTATGGAAATTTGACCATGTTTAATATATACATCTAACACAGGCGGGGAGTTCCGGTCCTCTGAAATGAGGCCAACGCGGAAGTAACCTGTATTCTATCAAAAGGCCACCAGGGGGCGACCGTTTTGGTGTCAAAAGGACTTCCGTCTCTATACAAGTCAATGGAGAATTCACCAACTTCTCACTTGATTTCTAACCTCAGTAAACGTTTTCAAAATGTGTTTATGGTCTCAATCGCTAGTTTAAAGCCTTCTTCAATGCAGTATGATGTTCATTTGGGACATTTTGGCCTCCCTGATTTTATATTTGACGATAAAGCAGGGTATGCATTAGGGCGTGGCTACGTCGTGATTGACAGGTTGATTGGTTCACAGGTTCAGGAGGGCGCCTCATGCTACTCCTGATGCCCATATAAGTAGAATCCGTGTTTTTATTTTTCCCAGCATGCACCAGAAATTTTCAAGATGGCGCTGCTCAGATCTGATACTATTGGCCTCCGAGCAGCAGTCCACAAACCAATGGGTGACGTCACGGATGTTACGTCCATTTCCTATATACAGTCTATGCCCAATACTGTGTCAGACCTTTTTACCCAACTTCATTCCAACTTATTACTACAGGTTTTACACATATTTTCTGGACTTTATGGCCATTAGGCCTCAATTAAATAAAACTATACCTCATCTTTAAGTTATCACCCTCCTCAAAATTGACCCGAGGACAACAGGAGGGATACTAAAACATCACAGCAACTAATGCTAGGGCTGGGCAATTACCGTTAACTGTATCTAAATGATACAAAAACAACAATAAAACATTTTAAAGTTGCCTTTAAGGAAGAGTAAAGCAGCCACGATAAGTGCTGAGGATTGAAAAAAAAGGGCCTCAGACTAAACTGAGTCACCCGTCTTCTGTAATAAATTATCCATAAACGTCGCAGTCTGGCTCGCAGACGTAGGAGATGAAATAAGCCGGCACGTCAATCCCGAGTCCCGACACAGACTTAATCAATAATTTCTGTTTCAACACCATATCCTTGTTGTCTATACTTGGCTCGGGGGGGGGGGGGGGGGGGGGGCATTAAAGTGACTGATTATGATCCATGTGTGTGGAAGGAACGCTGTAATATTCATAGCTCACACAAAATTGAGAATGAATGATTAACGACGAGAAAAGTGACGAAAACAGACGAATGAGAGGCGGAGAACGCAAAAAAAGTAAAATATAGGGTTTGTGAGTTAGAGACTAACATTAGTGGTTCACTACTGGATTATGACACATGTTTTATTGGTTTATGTGTTGACAGATGAGGCTGGTTTTTAACACTTTAACCCTCCCTGTTGTTCTCAAGTCAAGGAAGGAAGGGAGGAAGAAGGAAGGAAGGAAGAAGGAAGGAAAGGAGGGAGGAAAGAAGGAAGGGAGGAATGAAAGGAAGGAAGGAGGGAAGGAAAGAAGGAAGGGAGGAAGGAAAGGAAAGAATGAAGGAAAGGAGGGAAGAAAGAAGGAAAGGAGGAAGGTACGAGGGAGGGAAGAAAGAAGGAAGGGAGGAAGGACAGAAGGAAGGAAAGGAGGCAGGAAAAGAGGAAGAAGGAAGGAAAGGAGGAAAGAAGGAAGAAAGGAGGAAGGAAGGGAGGAAGGAAGAAGAAAGGAAAGGAGGGAGGAAGGAAGGAAAGGAGGAAGGAAGGAAGGAAGGAGGGAAGGAACTTTTTTGCTGCTTTTTCTTTAATTAACATAATAACATATATGTTATTGAGATATATGTCAGTGATTAAACTCCACTTAGATGTTTTACTCTGTTCAGTTTTTCAAAAGTTTAATTACCGTCACTGTAAAAGTCCAACTGACACTTTCCAACTCTATTTAGTATTTCAATTTTACTGTAAAATTTTAAATTCCTTTCACTGTAATAAAAGTGTTTCATGTCCCACTAAAAACAACAACCGCTTCACTTTCTTAAATTACACTTCAACTGCATTTAAATTAAGTTGTCAGCCTTTTTAAATGTAGTTTCAATTGAACTTTTTTTGCATTTTACTTGTTGTAAAACAAGTACCAACTAAAATTGGTACCAACTATAACCTGGTTAAGTTCCTCTTTCTTTAAAATACAGTGTTCATCTACTTTAGCAGCTGTTCTGACTCATGCACTTCTGAGGTTCCTGGTTATTTGGCCTCTGCAGCAACAAAAAATTGACTATTTACAACTTTATTGTACAATACTGGAATTTAAGTGGTCTTGATGTCTCAGTTGGCTTTGATGCAAAAGATGTCAGCAAAGCTTATTCGATACTTTCACATTAAAAAAATGAACATCTAAGTTATTTTATTCCTAAAGCGAACATGAGCCGACACTTCATCTTTCTGTCAACGCTGCCTGCTGCTTTTTTAAGTGCATCCTATTTATATCTGTATCTATATTAAACAGGGTTTCTGCAGCTTTGAACAAGTTAAATTTAAGACTTTTTAAGACCATTATGAATTAAATTTAAGACCTACACGAAGTACGACAAAATAAGGAAAATCACAGCCTCAGAATTACTTTCAAAGTAACAAAATATCTGATGTGATCTTGTGTGTGACATCAGTGCTTTCACACCAAGTATGCATCATTTGAGGGACTTCTTGCAGATAATTGATGGTTTGGTACCAGTTTTAACCAACCACTGAATCCTGATTGTTGAAACACTACCTGGATCCTTCAGAAAGAACAACACACAGATCTTACTGTGAATCCCACCAACGCATTTCTCAACAAAAACAAGGCGACGGAGGAAGCGATAAATGAACGTACATATTTAAGACTTAACTAAATGTAATTTAAGACCTAGTGTGCAACATATGGACGTATTTAAGACTTTTTAAGGCCTGAAATTGAGATTATCAAAGTTTAGACTTTTTAAGACTTTTTAAGACCCAGCAGAAACCCTGTATATATGTGTTTAAATTACTTTTATATGGAAATGTGTGTTTTGGAGATGAATTCTTTACAATGACCAAAACACCAATAATCAGCAACCGGTTGACTGACCTTCTGGGCCGGGGTCGGCCGAGCTATCGCAGCCTTCCTTCCATGGCTGCAGGGCAGCAGTTGTGGTGTCGGCACTCCCGCTGGGGTCCAGGCTAAACATGTGGTTGGCCCATGCTTTCGCATTGGGGTTGAGGTCTGAAACCTTGGCGGATTCCTGGGAACAGAACAGAGAGTTTAGTTAGAGATGTTTAACGTCAGCTGATGATGAGTCGCACATTAACAGTAACTTAAGAGAAGAGGTGTGACGATACACTCAGCTCACAAGATGAGACGACACACGATATTAGGTTCATGAGAGCGAGGCGAGACTTTAACAAAATTTTTAAGAAAACTTGTGTGACTGGAAAACAAGTCTTATTTCACTGAAAGTCACAAAATGCAAAACAATACAGGTGAATTACCATATGCAGTGTACAGTTTGCAAGCATCGTAAAAGGTTCCCCCAAAACATTGCAAATTACCAATAATTCATTTGTTAATCATCTTATGCATATCATGTTATGAGAGAACCTTAAAGTACCAGAAAACTTGGTTGTCAGGAGGGCGTTTCTCTAAATTAACTCATTAAAAACCTTCCTCAACCCTAACCTAACCCTAACCCCCCCCCTAGAACGAGGGCGCTCACTATAACAAGGTTAATGATCCACATGGTGACATTATAAAAAGAAGACATGACGTGCAAATGAAGGACAGAAAGCCGATCATCTTTCTTTGTTGTTGTTGTTTTTGGTGTACCTGGACGAGAAATATTGTCAAGTTTTAATCTTGTGATATCTCAGAACTCTTTGTACTTGAGTGTTTTATTGTGTAATTGATGTCTGATCTATTTTGGACGATTAATTATGTCACAGAAAAAGGCAATATATCATTTTTATCACAAGCTTTAAAAAAACCCCACTAAAACTTGCTTTACACAACTTGCTAAACACAAAGACGACAAAGAATAAAACCTACAACAGCTTCAGTGACATGAGTGTTTTTGAAGCTGATACAGGAAGTGACTCATCTGCACTTGTTTTAAAAATATACTCCGCACTCCTTTTAACACACAGTCATTTTCCCAACGTACAGTTACAAACAAGCTAAATGAATGCAGCAGAACCAAAGATAACATCAAGCCACACATTGTTCCTCTTTATCAAAAACTTGGTGGCCACGTTACGCACAATTCAACTCAGCCTGAGTCCATTCGGGGGGGAGATTTGGTTGCTAGTGACAACACATACACTCAAAAAGATGCACACAAGATGCACTCTTCTTAAAGATAAAAAATAAGAGTTAAGATAGGCAAGAGAAATTGATCAGAGCATCTCCCTCTGCAGCAACAACAAGCTTTACACAACTTTTTTTTGCACAATGTAGTCGTGAACAGTTGAATCAGATTAAAAAACCATCAATAACCTCTTGCAGAAATGCACTTTAACTGACAGCAATATGAGAAAAATCTTACAACTTGAGTCAAATTTTAAAACTGAGCACTCAAGAAATGAAGCAGATCGTCAAACACAAGGGGAGAAAATGAAAACATCTGCTTTGCATTCACTTTAAACTGAATCTTTGCACATATAAATGGAGGTTTCTGTTTATTATTGAGTGTTTATTAATGCTCAAAACTCCGAATATTGTACCACAAATATTATTGGTAATAGATAAGGCAAATATAATTAAACTCCTTTTAAAAAAACAGGCACAAAATCCATTTTTAAGACCGTTAATTGGACCGTCAGACCAGTGACGGTGCTCCGAGCTGCTGCTTTCCTGCTTTCTGGACATACTCACAGGATAAAAGCAGCAGTAGTTTAACACGCATGTTTCACAGGTTAACAGACTGTAGCCCAGAGTGGTGGTCAGAGCCAACGTCTCGCTCCAGTCGGGAGGCACAGCGGTCCAAGCGCTTCCCGTCGGCAGCGGCGTTAAACTCCACTGCGTCCAATCCATGATTAAAAAAAAAAACACACAAAAACAAGGAGTCTAACTATCTCCACGCATGTCCGCCAACGTTAAAGTAAAGACGCCTTTAAAGCCGCAACCTGGGCTCCTTTAAGTGAAGTCGACACCACAGCATCCCTCCTGCTGCTCCTCTCCTCCTCCCTCCTGTCAGATCTCAGCCGACGCCGCCACGCTCTGTCTGGCCCTTCGGATCCGAGCGGCAGCTGCTGGAGGGGTTGATTCGACAAATTTGATGACAGCAGCGAGGCTACCGCTTCCTCCCCCGGTGGGCTAGGCTGACGTTGCAGAAGCTGACTGGCCCTGTCTCGTAACCGTCTATCTCTATCTCTCTCTTTTTCTTTTTTTTTTTTTTTTGTTGTTGTCCCTTGTTGCACTGAGTCATTCTCTAGTCAGACTGCTGTGGAGCTTGGCGAGAGTGTGATGATGATGATGATGACGAGGATGACGATGATGATGATGATGAGGATAAATTCGCTTTGCACACCTGAGCTCACACAAGTGCCTGCAGGGGATCAACGTGCTAAAGCAAATCAACCCTGAGGCATTGCTCAAATTAAAAGCAGCCCTCTTGACCCTTTAATAGATTATTCTGCTAACGAGGGATGAGCTTCAGAGGCACAAAAAAAAGAGAAGATAAATAGAAAGGGAAGAATAGAATAGAAGGAGTGAGATAAGGCTGGCTTGTTAACAGCAGCAGACAGCTTTTTTTGGGGTCGTATTTCACAAACGTTGCATTACAAAGATCATTTAGGATGAGTCTAGTCTCTCACACACACACACACACACACACACACACACATACACACACTAATCTAAAATAACTCCCACTCCTTGTCCGAGCCGGCTGCCATAGAAACGGCTGCTGACATCACCGGAAGTGTACGTCCTGGTTGGGCACTGCTTGACCTTTATCCCCCCCAAAAAAAATACATTAATAAAAAAAAAAGGTTTTAAAAATGTTCCCTTCTTTCACAGAGGAGAGAGGGAGGGGGAAAAAAATAAAAGGTTATATAGCTGCTTCATTCTATCTAAATTCAGAGTGTTTTTTTTTTAGGGGGGGTTGGAGAGATGTGAGATGATTCATCGTGAGCAGCGGTCAGAGGCGAGTTATTATTGACGTGTCATTGATGGCTTTGAGCACAATAAACCACAGCGGCAGACATACGGGAGTCCTTTAAGAGGGAGGAAATAAACAAATATAAACAACAACAAAAACCAGCTGAATTTGGGTTCATCTGTCTGCAGACCGGAGGCTTTCTGACATCGACTGAGCTGTAAGAGACAGACGGCCGAGCTGAAAACTGCTTCATCCAAAAAAAGAGCCACGTCTACAACATCAGACTTAATAATAAAGACAGTGAAGGTTGAGAAGTGTTAAAAAAAAAAAAATTCAGCTTTGAATCATAGAAACTGAAGTTCAAGCTAAATTCAAGGTTACTGCAAATTTTCTGAAATCATGTTTACCGTAAAAACTGGTGACTAAGTTGGAGTCTATTTTGGGAGGGGGAGGGGGTGTCATGCTGGGAAAAACCCATTTTTATTACAGACTGGTTTATTTGAATGCACCAGTAACACATATGTTTATACTCTAAAACTTTCACAATTTACTTTTATTTGAAACACAATTAAAACACATATCACACCTGAAACAGTGAGTCAGGTTGATGGTTAATGATCTTTAATGATTTAACTGAACTGGACCAATATATTAAAACACTTCAACAGGCAAAAGTGGAAAATGAGATGTGAAAACTAAAATCCTAGTCATCTCATTTGCACCTAAGTAAAACATTTCCACAAATCTACTCTTAAAATATTTGTATATTTTGGATTTTTATGAGTTGTATCTGCTATAAAATACATTGTCCCTATTAAGGTATAAAACTGGTCATAATGGTAAAAACAACTGATAAAGAGAAGTGATACATTCTTGCTTTCTCTGCTCATTAACCTTCGTGTCGTCCTCCCGGGTCAAATTGACCCCGTCTGTTTTGACTGTTCCTTCTTTCCTCCCTTCCTTCCTTCCGTCTGTCCTCGTCCCTCCCTCCTTCTCTCCTTCCTTCCTTCATCCTTTCCTTCCTTCCTTCCTTATTCTTTCCCTCCTTTCCTTCCTTCTTCCTTCCTCCCTCCCTCCTTCCTCCCTCCTTTCTTTCCTTCCTCCCACCTTTCCTTCCTTCTTCCTCCTTCATTCCCTCTTTCCTTCCTTCTTCCTCCCTCCTTTCCTTCCTTCTTCCCTCCTTTCCTTCCTTCTTCCTCCCTCCCTCCTTCCTTCTTTCCTCCCTTCTTCCTTCCTCCCTCCTTTCCTCCCTCCCTCCCTCCCTTGACTCGAGGACAACAGGAGGGTTAATATCACACATACTAGTTTTGTAAACTGAGTTTTATAATTTATATCAAAGTATAAACCTACCACAAGCTTCAGTTCTAACAATCTAGTCGTCCCAATTCAAGGCACAACATACAATACAATAACCACCTTAACCAATCGTGCTCCGAAAAAGGTGTTAAAGAGTCTGCATCTCCTGGTGCACGCTGCCTGTTTAAGGGTTAACTCAGACTAGGTTCAGGTTAGGCTGAGTTTCAACCAGGCGGGGAGTTCCGGTCCTCTGAATTGAGGCCAACGCGGAAGTAACCTAAAACTGCATTCTATCAAAAGGCCACCAGGGGGCGACCGTTTTGGTGTCAAAAGGACTTCCGTCTCTATACAAGTCAATGGAGAATTCACCAACTTCTCACTTGATTTCTAACCTCAGTAAACGTTTTCAGAATGTGTTTATGGTCTCAATCGCTAGTTTAAAGCCTTCTTCAATGCAGTATGATGTTCATTTGGGACATTTTGGCCTCCCTGATTTTATATGTGACGATAAAGCAGGGTATGCATTAGGGCGTGGCTACGTCGTGATTGACAGGTTGATTGGTTCACAGGTTCAGGAGGGCGCCTCATGTTCCTCCTGATGCCCATATAAGTAGAATCCCTGTTTTTATTTTTCCCAGCATGCACCGGAAATTTTCAAGATGGCGCTGCTCAGATCCGATACTATTGGCCTCCGAGCAGCAGTCCACAAACCAATGGGTTACGTCACGGATGTTACGTCCATTTCTTATATACAGTCTATGGGCTTTCACACATCGCACTTACAACATCAGTTTGGTGTGTAAATACTGAAACATCACAGCAACAAGTGTCCCGAAATACTTCTGATCAACACACTGAAGCAGCACCCGCCGGTGAACCCGCCTGGTTTCATTTCTTATTTTTCTGTACATCACACAGCTTTAACGGGTCTATTTTCATTAGCTGCAGACACAGCTGGAGCCTGTAGCGTGAGTTGGACACCAGTGTTTACAGGATGTTATAGTTCATAAGTGTAGACGCTCACATCATTATCTTTACAGTTATAGTTATAGTTCTTAGTGTGGAGCCTTCTACATAACTATAATCATATCCACATCCAACCTCTCTCTGTATATTTCAGAGGTAATCCATTTTAAGACCATGACAGAAAGACTATACATGTAAAACCACATTCAGGCAAATGTGTGATGTAAAGTTGCTGCTTTCAGTTTCAGGCTTTCAGTGTGAACTTACAACAGCAGCAGTATGGAAAGAAGTTGGATTTGCTTCTTTATTTAATTAACATTTAAGAGTATTTTACTTTCTTCTGGTGTTTTCAGATTGTGGCTTAAAACTCTGTATTCTTGTTTCTGACATAAATAAAAACCTCATTTTTTATACCTCTAAACTGCAGCTCGGCTGTTACAATAACAATCCCACATGAGACGAAGAGGATCTGATCCCAGCTGGAGTCCCGTTTCAAACTTCTTTCTTTCTTTCTTTCTTTCTTTCCGGCTTTTTGCCCGTAACTGATTTGATTTAACATGCACAGTTATAAATAGGTCATGTTCAATTTCTGGTCTGTTTCTAACACATATGTGCAAAGCATATGGTCTATCACTCTCTCTCTGTGTGTGTGTGTGTGTGTGTGTGTGTGTGTGTGTGTGTGTGTGTGTGTGTGTGTGTGTGTGTGTGTGTGTGTGTGTGTGTGTGAATAAGGAATGAGGTGGAAACCAGGGTTTGGTAGCACCACATGGCTCGTGTTACTATGACACCGGTTTTAATTTGGTGGTTAAACAAAACTAATTAGATACAAGAAACGGAAACTGTTACTATCACAATATTATAATGTAATTTTATTATATATATATATATATGGAAACCGTGAAATGTTTTAATACTGCCAAGTTAAATACTCTAATGAATTATTGTTTAATTTAACAAGGATACAAACAGTTAAAGGGGGTAAAAAAAAAAGGGTGAGACCATTGCGTGAATAGAGAAAACCTGCCACATTTAGAATGATATTTGCCTTAAATACTAATTTCTAGTTATTTTTAAGTATATTTGCATGTCTGAAAACTAATTCTAGCAGCCATTATCGTGACTATTACTTTTCCAGCTCTATATTTATATTCTGGAGGCTCTACTGGAATATATTTGCATGATTTCCAGTTAAAAACTCTTTATTTATCTTCTACTGGTCCTTTATGAAGCCGCTCAGTTCAGCCTCTAATGAAACAGGCTGTTTTAGCTCCTGTCTCTTTAAGACCCCCCCCCCCCTAATGAGCCCACTCTCAAAAAACAAACTTTACAAGAACTCTTAGAAACAACTTTACATAAGATAAGATAAAATAAGATCTCAAATGTAAAAAATGGGTCAAATTTGCCCCTGAACAGTATGTAAAGGGTTAATGTTCTTTCAGTTTTCTTTTATAGGATGTGAAAATTGTAAAGCTAATATCTATAAAGCTGTTCAAAACTCAAAGTAGCTCACAAGCCAAAACAAAACCATATCCCGGGATGTTTTTAGAAGGATTTACCGACCATTTATCCTCCATTTAATCTTTGTAGGCGACTTACTTTGATCTCAATATGAATATGAATTTCGCCGATATGTGACGAGTTTAGCATTTCTGATTTAATCGTATTTCCCAGTCGTGCAGAAATGACTCTTCCATATCAACACTTCTGAGGAACTTACTGACAAACCTGAATGTGGGTTTGAAAGTTTCAGTTTTACTTCCCGTAGGTGACATCACATGTTTGAGTTAAGATAAGCACAAGTTACCATAATTTAAATGTCGGATAAAAGATCATCAACTTCAAATCTTTCTTTCAAGACTCATCTTTTTAAATCTGCCTGTTTGATGTGTTTCTTCTCTTTAGTTTTTGTCTTGGTTTATTATTAATTTGCACTTTATGAACCAGCATTTTAACCCTTACATACTGTTCGGGGTCAAATTTGACCCATTAGCCTTAAATTTGATGAACTTAACATACAAAGAATGAAATATATTCGACACATATTTATCCAAAATGTCCAAAAACGCTCATTATTCACATTTAATTTAATTTATTGAAATAGTTTCTCCTATTTTATGAAACATTGGACCATTTTATAGTGTTTTTTTATTGTTTTCTCATAAAAACAAAACATTTCTGCTCTCTTAAAGTTTCATTAAGGATTAATCTCACCTTTATCTGTGACTGATGAGGTGTTTATGAATGATTAGTGGTTCAAAAGTTTGTTATTGAGAGTAATTGTGAGGAAATTCTGATTTTATTATACTTATTTACTTTGAGACACTACATATGTTTTTTTTTTATCTTGCTAATGGTTTTATTTACTGTCCGTTTGTTGCTTTATTACTTTCATGCTTACATTGAGCTGCTGGTAACCTGAATTTTCCATCGAGATCAATAATGTGACTAATCTAATATCCTAACATCATGCATCTGCATTTCTTTTATTGATTGTGTTTTCATTTATTTTGTATGGTTTTAATGTTTTAATTGTCTTTTATTCTGTAAAGCGTCTTTGAGTATTAAAAGTATTACTATTATTATTTATATTAAAGTTCGCTGGCAGCTGCAGGCATTTATTTGTATATTTCTTGACTCATAGATGTTTTTTCTGCTCACTAACTTTGTCATCCTTAAGTTTGTATATATGTGTGTGTGTGTTTGTGTGTGTGTGTATATGTGTGTGTATTCAACCCTGGAAATCTCCGTTTCTCTCTCCACTTTTCCCACCACTAATCCTTTTGCTTGTAAATGGGACCTACAGCCTGAAGCATTCGCCCACTGGACTCCATCAGTGGGACTTTGCCCCCCGTCCCTCCTCGCCGCCAATCTTCTTTCCAATCTCGAGCATGTGTGTAAATGACAGTGGAAAAAAAAAAAAAAAAAGACAGCGGGCTCTTTCCATTTCCTAATTTTGGAGCTCTCAGGGAAAAATAACTTTTTCTTCGCCTCGAGGCCATCCGCTCACTTCTTACCCATTTCCTCAGCTTCACATTCTTTCCTATTTGTAGAGGTTGATTGAAACCCATCGAGGAGGGGGGGGGGGGGGGGGGGGGGGGGGGGGGGGAGGAGAGAAAACATGAAGACACATCCCTGTGCTTTGCTATGCTTTGCGACAGGCTTCTCTGAATTTAATTTGACTCCCTAGATTTCCTCTGCATTCAAGCGATTCAAGCAGCAACCGTGCTTCAACACGGAGAAGGAAATTACCATCACTGCTTAAAGAGAGAGAGAGAGAGAGAGAGAGAGAGAGAGAGAGAGAGAGAGAGAGATAATGAGAGAGAGAGACAGAAAGAGAGACAGAGGGAGAGAGAGAGAGACAGAGACAGAGAGAGAAAGAGAAAGAGAGAGACAGAGTGAGAGAGAGAGAAAGAGAGAGTGTGAGAGAGAGAGAGAGAGAGAGAGAGAGAGAGAAAGACACAGAGAGAGAGAGAGAGAGAGACACACACAGAGAGAGAGGGAGAGAAAGAGACAGAGAGAGACAGACAAAGAGAGAGAGCGAGAGAGAGAAAGAGACAAAGAGAGAGAGAGAGAGAGCGAGAGAGAAAGATAATGAGAGAGAGAGAAACAGAGAGAGAGAGAGAAGAAGAAAGAAATCGTCACTGATCCAAGAAGAATGATTTAAGAGGCTGAATCCTAGACTCAAACATGACTGGGACTAAAAACAAGATAATAATCTGGCATCTGAACACTTTCCTGGAGTCACTTACTGCGAAAGCAAAACTGGATTTCCAATCCCGACCTCGAGCGTGTGACAGCCAACCAAGCCAAGAAAAAAC
Organism: Scomber scombrus; assembly: GCF_963691925.1. Lineage (NCBI taxonomy): Eukaryota > Metazoa > Chordata > Actinopteri > Scombriformes > Scombridae > Scomber > Scomber scombrus. Next base: position 27,792,097 of record NC_084980.1, read on the forward strand.
CAGTTACTGAAACTCTACTCTACGCCAAAATAGTGGCACAAACCTTGTTCAGGAAGACAGCTGAGGGGAGGAGGAAGAAGAGGAAACTTTATGTTTTTAATCGAGCTTACACAACAACAACTCCCTAACCAGCTGCGTCTTCCTCTTAAAGCAAAGTGACAGTTGGTTGTTTACCCATCTAAATTTTTCCCCAGTATTTTTCTTGGTGTAATAATCACATCCTGGTGTGACTGCTGCTGCATCCAGTCCTCCCAGTCTCTCTGCAGCGGTGTCACATGTGCAACCATCCATCCATCCATCCATCAAACCTGCAGACTGGTGCAGAATCATAAGGCCGTAAAAGAGACGCAAACAAATGAGTTAAAAGGCGTCTGTGGTAGTCTGCAGGATCACCCACACAGGAAGAGGAATAACCACCACTTCCTCTGCATGCTACACCTTGTTTTTTAATTCACTCCCTTTATTTAGTTTGTGACATACGCTGTGTCTCAATCTCAACTTTGAGTGCATAAGTGCGTTCACATTGAGATGGATGGAAAGATGCACTATGAGTATGGAACTATGGATGCTTCTCACCCTCAACGTTCATTACAAGGAGGATTGTTTCCTTTTATTATCATCTGGAGAAATTTGGTTGCCACACTGGTTTAAAGTGAATTTATTAAGAATGACTTCAGTAATTCATGTTGCAGTTTTGGAAACAACACGACTTCAGTCTTCCAGGATATCGACTGATATATTAAAAGTAGGTTTAACTGAAAATGACGACAAAAACAGGCATTGTTACAGTCTGAAGTTTTATAATATCGCAAGTTTAAATGATATTGTTTGTCACCTTTATAAATGATGGATTCTCTCCAGTAATAACAGTTATGCTGTGTCTCAAATAAAGCTATACTTCTGTACTTCCACTTCATATTTTAAGTGAATAATAAGAGAAGTATGGAAAACTGATACACTCAAAATAGTCCAAAAGTTGTGTGTGAAACTACGGACACTTCTCACCCTCAACGGTCGCCATCTTGGCTCCATAGCAGAAGGGGAGGGACTACTTTTCAAACAGGAAATAGCAACCGAAGACGTAACTACGGTTAACTTTGCTGCGTTATACAAATGTAAATTATACATGTGGTTTTTAAACTAAGCACCACTATAATGTTGTCACTTATAAGCCATTGGTAGGTTTATTGGGTTAATTTAGCCGTCTGTAAGGATTTGGTACTGTGAATGCTAACTTCTGTCTGTGTTATTATTGGTGATGTATTGTTCTTATTCCTTCTGGATAAGCAGCAGACTATCGATAACGCAGTGTGTTAATTTGTTGGTACAAGAGTACAGAAATTACCATTTTTACTTTTGGGAGATGCAGTTAGTCATTACAGGCCGATAATAACGCTCATACAAACAGACATCTGTCATCATGCGTCGAATTAAAATGCAGTTAAATCTCGGTTCCTGTATATTACTCAGTGAACACAAAGTAAATCAAACTCGAGCTGCATTGTCTTCAGAATTTAAATCTTGAACTGTACAATACTGCGCTCCCAGCATGCAGGCCTACTAGTGGTTCTAGTATCTATAAAAGTAGAACGGGAGGCAGAGCCTTCATCTATCAAGCTCCTCTCCTATGGAACCATCTTCCAGATTCGGTCCAGGAGGCGGAAACCCTCTCTGCGTTTAAGAGTAGGCTTAACACTTTCCTTTTTGATGAAGCTTATAGTTAGGCATGCCTGATTTTGAACTACGTGTGGAAGCATTTCCTTCATTTTACGTGCTTAGATACAGTCATTGTGTTTTTGGGCTCTGAGCACTTCCAAAATGTGGGTGACCTACACTTAACCATGTACCTGAACGCCTCCTTGTGTAAAACACTCGCTGTTGATCTTCTAAACATGCAGCTAATGCTACACTTTCTGTCTAGACGCAGGCTCAGAGTGTCCGTTCTTCATTAAAAACTCTGTTTTCGGTGTCGGCTTCTTCTCTCTTTAGAGCACTTTTCTCTGACTCGTGCTGCTGCCATTTTTTGTTTCGGTCCAACGCGCATCGCCCCAGCCCTAAAGCCTAGACTGCTGGGTGACTTCTCATGATGCACTGATCCTCTCTCCTCTTTTTCTCTCTATTTGTTCGTATCCATGTACCATTCATGCATTTCACCAACTTAACTTCTTCCCCAGACTTTTTTTGTGCTCTCTCGTCTCATAGGTTTCCCCATAGAGGGCTGCACTGTAGAGATGAAAACCCCGAAGACCATTCTGCTTTTCTTATTATTATCATTAGTCATACCTCTACTACTATTAGCAATGTTGTTGCTGTGCCTCTCTGTATGTGTCACTCTCTCTGCCTAAACCCCAACCAGCCAAGGCAGATGATTTCCCACCTAGAGCACAGTTCTGCTTGAGGTTTCTTCAAGTTTAAAGGGGAGTTTTTTCTTGCCAGTGCTGCTCATGTGGGAACGTTGGGTCTCTTTAAATCAAACTAAAGAGTATGGTCTAGACCTGCTCTATGTGAAAAGTGCCTTGAGATGACTTTTGTTGTGATTTGGTGCTGTATAAATAAAATGAAAAGTGAATTGAATTGTCAGGGATGTAAACTAACCTGACTGTGGTTTAAACTTTTTTTTTAAATTTCCTGTGAGACTTACAAGAAATGTAAAGCAACCAATCAAGACAAAAACTGATAAGTGAAAGAAGTTTTTTTACAAATTCAAACTGTGAAAATGTTTATGAACTAACCTTTGGTTTGGTTTCGGTCAAACACTAGCTCTATATTAAAACTGTCTAACCTCATTATGCGCCAAGAAAAAAGCAAATTAAATAGCATATTAAAACAGGTCTGGTTAAAGGTTTCAGTGACATTGGACTGTATAATTGATTTTATACGGAATAAAATGTTCTCAGTGTGTAATTTACCTGCCTTCAAAAGCTACAAATCAAACACTTTCCCCACATCTTGTTAAAATCTTCTCTACTCTAATCTTCCGGGTTATATTGACCTGTTTACTTCTCTCCCAAACTTCTGAGGACAAAGTGAAGCAATGACTGATGACGGCAAATATATATTGTTTGGTCTGGTTAATGGATGATGACAGGCAGAGCACTAAACTATCAGCTCAGAGGGAACGCAGGACCCCGAGACAACCTTCCTAAAATAGTCACTAAAATAAGAGCTACGTCAAATCTGCTGGATGTTACTACTCTGGTAAAAATCATGGAAACTGTTGACATGGGGAATACGTTTTTAGTTAAGGTTTGATTAACCCTCCTGTTGTCCTTGAGTCAAGGAAGGAAGGGAGGAAGAAGGAAAGAAAGGAGGAAGGAAGGGAGGAAGAAGGAAGGAAAGAAGGGAGGAAGGGAGGAAGAAGGAAGGAAAGAAGGGAGGAAGGGAGGAAGAAGGAAGGAAAGGAGGAAGGGAGGAAGAAGGAAAGAAAACAGGGAGGGAGGGAAGAAGGAAGGAAAGAAGGGAGGAAGGAAGGAGAGAAGGAAGGAGGGAAGGAAGGAAGGAAGGAAGGAAGGAAGGAAGGTAGGAGGGAGGGAGGAAAGAAGGAAGGTAATGGGGAGTAAAGAAAGAGAGAAGGACAGAAGGAAGGAAGAAAGGGGGATGGAGGAAGGAAAGAAGGAAGGGAGGAAAGAGAGGAAGGAAAGACAGAAGGAAGGAAGGGAGGAAAGAAGGAACAGACGGGGTCAATTTGACTCGGGAGGACGACATAAAGGTTAAAAACCCCTCATGGTGACCTATAATAACACAGAAAAGAGAGAAGATAGATCTACCTTAAAGATGATTCATGTGTTACACGTTCATTATCAGTCATTATCAACCTGAGTCATTTCAATCTGGTTTATCAGGCATGATAAAATATGTGTTAGAAGATTTAATAAGAACATTTCAGACACACCCTGCTGAACAATATAAAGCACTAGTAGTCCTGAACTGTTTACCTTTCCTTGCTTCTTTGAAAAGAGGAGTGACATCAAAGTACAGCTCCTTCAACAGAGGAGGAGGAGGTCTACGACAGCTCTTACCCTCCACCCACAATGAACGTACTTTCATCCCTTCCCAGGAGATTTAACAACCGTTCAACCTTTGTCCTCATGTGACAACTCCAATGATTGTCATTTACACCTGGGCCTCAGGTGAGTCCGACCGCTCTCTGAATGACTGCTGTTACAACAGCCACGAGCACTGACGAATCGAGTGATATCAATGCCTTTGATAACAAAACCACAAAGGTTAAATAACTTGAGGCTTAAAGAATGACGCGCCTGCCGAATGTCGACCAACACTGCTGCTGCAAAGTCGGCCTTTTAATGACAACACTGGAATAAAGATACAAGACTTAGAGGCTATAAATAATAGATTAATACAGAAATGAATGGACTCATAAAGTTTATAAAATTGGTAAGGCTGGGTTTCAGCCTTCAATACCTTTAAGGTATCGACCGAAATAAATCGATACCAAGTAGTATCGAAACGTCCCCCGTCATACCTGCAATCGATCCTTTTTACACCAAGAGTTAGAAAATATGACTATTTATATGAACTTGCTCACAGCCAATCAACACAAAGGTTCTTCAGTTCAATGCGACATGTGATTGGCCCACTATCAATATGTGGTGGTGAAGTCGTGGTGAATTCGAGTTAGCGCACTTAGCAGTTCAGCCGCCAAGATGACACCTAAACGCTCTAAAGTGTCTACAATACACGCCTGTTACACCGGATAAAAGACTAAAAGCACTAAATGTGTTAATGGGAATCTAATGACTAATGTACTCAGTTGGTATCAGTATCACTTTAAGGGTACTTGGATTGGTACTGTAATCTTTTGAACGATACCCAGCCCTAATATTGGTGCAAATAAAATACTTTTTTCCTGGAAATACGTGTGAAAAAGTGGGATCACAACATCAGATATTCTTTCTGAATAGATTGAGCACTGGTGTAAAACCCGCACCTAAACATGGTGTTGCACTGTGAGTTGTTGCTAGACTAACGAGTGTCTTAAAGCCTGTTTATAGTCAGTATGTTCTGAGTAAGTCAGTCCTAAAAGTGTTTCATTAGGCCAGTTTAATCTTCAGGAGTTTCTGAAAGCTTGCGTAATGTGTTTTGGATGAAATAAATACATTTTTTAAAAAGTAGTGTATTGTATGCATGTGTTTTCGTTTCATTCATTACATTTTGAACCATTCAGAGTAATGGGGAACTACTTTGACAAATTTAAAAGTGAAAGAACAGTTGTGTCATATGTTTCTTCACTTCTACAGTTGAAGATGACGAGCTAGCAAGGCTACCAAAACTTAGCTTCCTGATACTTCGGCTCGTTTCCAATCGGTCATGTGATCCTCGCCTTGTAGACTGTAGCTGTCCCTCAATACTTTCTCTCGTCTATAATAAAACTGCCACTGAGGTTTTGTTGCTTGTTAAAACGTTTAAGTAAAATAGGAGAACATAAATTCTTGAGATGTTTTGTCTCGTGGTCGGTATCAAGTTCCTCAACTACACTCTCTGCTTACTACACACATGCTGTTTCACACGCAACCTGCAATTTAACTCCGGTAGCTACTCTAGTATTAAAAGAGGGAAACACAATAATAAAAGAAGAGAAGAAAAAAAGAAGGTGCAGAGAAAATTTTAGTGTAAGTGGCCTCTGCCGCTATCTACATCTCAACAGTACGAGAAGCAGCAATGTGTGAACTTTCTCGTGAGATCTAACAGCATTAAACTCAACTGAACTTCAACAATTGTTCCTGTTGGTTAACCAATGTCAGCACAGCAGCAGCAGATGGGCACACTTCTCCTTTTTGGACAATCCGCTGAAATGATCAGTAATCAATCGCTCCATTAAGAGATTATTAGTTGACAATGGTTTTATATCAAGTAAGATGTCCAATATATGCTGTCTTTTTTTAGGATTTTGCTTTTATCTCTTTGGACTTTGTGTTGAATAAAAACATTTGAAACCTCACTGTTGATTTTTGGGATATTCTGATAAGAGCCTGACCAATATACTAGTCAGACGATATTGACCTATCACAGATATATCAGTATCAGTGAGCATATGTGCTTATATCATAGACTGTATATAAGAAATGGACGTAACATCTGTGACGTCACCCACTGGTTTGTGGACTGCTGCTCGGAGGCCAATAGTTTCGGATCTGAGCAGCGCCATCTTGAAAATTTCAGGTGCATGCTGGGAAAAATAAAAACACGGATTCTACTTATATGGGCATCAGGAGGAGCATGAGGCGGAGCGGGGGAGGTTGCGAGGGCTGGATCTACCACAGTCTACACCGGCAACCTGGTGATGCTAACCAAGTTAGCTGTTACTACTATAACCAAAAAGGAGAAAACTGTCGGTGTGAAACAAGTTCACGGCTATTTCCTGCAATCTGTCCGCACTCCTGAACCTGTGAACCAATCAACCTGTCAATCACCACGTAGCCACGCCCTAATGCATACCCTGCTTTATCGTCAAATATAAAATCAGGGAGGCCAAAATGTCCCAAATGAATATCATACTGCATTGAAGAAGGCATCAAGTGAGAAGTTGGTGAATTCTCCATTGACTTGTATAGAGACGGAAGTCCTTTTAACACCAAAACGGTCGCCCCCTGGTGGCCTTTTGATAGAATATATATAAATATATATATATATATATATTTTTTTTTAAATGTATTTATTCATAGCTACTTATAATTATTAAATTCCCAGTGAGGTTTACTATTTCATAGCACTGATGTAATTTAATATAATAAAGTTTATTGTTCAAATGTTTGTAAATGTGAGAATTTATTTGTTTAATCGTAAATTAAATATTTTGAGGTGTTGGTACTGTTAGGGCTGACAAATAATAAGCAATTTAAGGAAAATGTATCACAATTTTTATGCCACTCAAAGACTCAAAGGGGGAAAAAGTGGATGAATGAATGACGAAAGTTGCAGCCCTAAATTTAAAAAAACAGGAAACAATGTGAGAAAAAAAAAAGCAGAAGACAAAAACAAAGAGAAGGACTGTGAGCACAAAAACACCCCAAGGTTTATAAACAGCAGGACAAAAGGAAGTATAACCAAGAATAAACCAACACTCTTTATAACAAGGCCTCAAGTTTGAGCTCCACTTTTGTTTAGTTGAGTTTATTATATTGTGTCGTCACACCCAGCGAAGGAACGAGAGTCAAACCTCAGACGTACCACTCAGTTTTTTTTACGCCTCAAAACAGGGAACAAAACGTCAACGCCTACGATGAACAGATCCACTACAGGCTCATGAAAAGAAAGAAATAATAATAATATAATAAAAAGGAGGTCATGGTTATTCAGTTACAAGAGTGGCTTCTTATTCTGCTTCCTGGAGCACTTCTCCATTATACATAATCAGTGTGTGAAATCAACTCTTTTCCAAAAAAAAAGAAAAGTGGGTTGTGACTGTTGAGTATCAATCAACCCAGTCTTTAAATAATCTAGGTGGTTGGTTCAAGCTGTGAGTAAGTATTATTGTGTTTGAAGCTGTTTTTTCACACTTATTATTGTTGAGTTGTGTGAGTTTTCAAAGCAGACGTCAAACTACTGACTTTCAATCCTGTGATATGTGGAATTGGTTCATGTCGCTATAAAAAATACACTAAATATAAATTAAACAGTTTCTGAACAGCTTTTCTAGAAGACGTTGAATGCCATTTCATGATACGTATCAATACATTATAAAATCCCACATTTCATAGCGGAGAATTTTATCACCCATCCCGAATCACAAATACTCACAAAACTACCAACTGTCACATTAACTCCGACAGTAACCGCTGAATAACAACAAGTTACTCAGCCAATTTGTTCAGGATTTCAAGACCACAGTTAAAATTAAGACTTCAAGACGTCCGACAAACTACAAAAACAGACCTCAGAACATTTCCAAGATTTTCAGGAAAACTACTCACTGTGTCCCAATTTCCTCAAAACGAGTACTTCCTGATTAGCAGTGTCGTAGCTTGTTGATATCATTCAAATTAGTCAATTGAATTAGCGAAAACATATCAAACTACAAACATTATTAAACATAAATAAACAAGTTTCAACCATAAAATCTGTACTTGGTCCACTTTTATCTGGGGGAAGATACCCGCCATCTAATTTTTACACTGTAATGTGATTTAGTTACCACTGGGTGGCTCAAAAACGCAAGTATGAATGAGGACAACAGTTCAAAGTTAAGCAGAATGAAGTATAAGATCCACCCAAAATATAATGTCCCCCATAATGAGAATGCAGGGTCGAAGGTTTTCCCCAAATCTCACAAAAACAAACCTCAGAACATTTCCAAGATTTTCACTGTGTCCCAATTCCCTCAAAACCAGTACTTCCTGATTAGCGGTGTCTTAGCTTGTTGATCTCATTAAAATTAGTCAATTGAATTAGTCAAACATATCAAACTACAAACGTTATTAAGCATAAATAAACAAGTTTCCACCAAAAAATCTGTACCTGGTCCACTTTTATACCCACCATCTCATTTTTACACAGAGTTTTACACTGTAATGTGCTTTTGCGACCACTAGGTGGCACAACAACACAGGTACGAATGAGGACAACAGGTCAAAGTTAAGCAGAATGTAGTATAAGGTCCAGCAAACCCAAAAAAAACCCAAAACAAACCTCTGAACATTTCCAGGACTTTCACGTCACCAGAAAAACCAAAATACTCCAAAAAACGGTGACACAGATGATTGAAAACATGTGTAAATATGCGTATGAAACTCACCAAATGAGAGCTCTCTTTTGCCTCTTGTACTTGCTGCACCTGTGGTTCAGCGACAACTTTTGTGTCCTGGTCAGAAGTCATGAGCCGTCTGCTTCTTGGCTCCTCAGGGAGAAGTCTCTGTGTCACCAAAGAAGCTACGGGGGGCCACAAGGGACAAAACAAGAGAGAGAGAGATTCGTCACTTAGCTGCAGAATAATATTTTAACACAAACAGGACGGAGAAAGAAGGAAGGAAGGGGGGAAGGTAGCGTCCGACAGTTACTTTAATAAAGCCTGCCGAGAACTGGTGAAGTTTGAAATGTAAATAAATATAAAAACATACAAGTTGTTGAGATGATTTTTACGTAAAATATGATGTTTCATGACGAGTAGATAGATAGTCAAATAAATACAAGTTTGCACAGTTAAAGCTTGTTGTTTGTTATAAATATTTAACTTTATTTTTTGACAAATTATCTATTTTAGCTCTTTTGAATGTCGGCATGCAAATATTCGGTTATTTGTCGGTTATCCGAGCACGAAAAAATTAAGCTGGATTATCAATTAAGTTTGAAAGAAACAAAACAGAAAAACAGCCTAATCTACTTACAATATAGGTAATAAACAATAGAAAACATTTGTTGCTCAACTGTCACATTTTTGACCCACATAAAATAATTGTGACACAATTTTCACATTCATGAATAAAAGCTTCATAAAAACCGACTCAAAATCAATTTCAAACCAAAAAAAGTGAACACAACCTTTTGGTGAAAGCTACCCAAGTTACAAAAAATATTATTTCATATACAACATCTAAAATTTTACCGCCTGGTTCATCATAAATCTGAGAGATTTTTTTTCTTTTAATTTATTTGACGCTATTTTATAAATTTGTATTCGCCTGTTTCTGTCTTTTAATCTCTTTTTTTAAACCTAGTTTTAGTCTCACTTTTATTCAACTTTATCTCTTTTATTTCATTTTAACATAGTTTATTTTACTGTAACTTTTAATAAACCTTTTCTCTTATTTTATTCAAATTTTCTAAACATCTTTATTTTGTCTTGGTCTCAATTTTTTTTTCTTCACGTCATCACTTATTCTGCTTTATTATCAGCTTATCAATAAACTATCTGTGAAGCACTTTGAACTCCATTAATCTTTATTATATAAATAAAGTTGGATTGCTTTATTGGCCGATCACATCCATTATATATATTTCCATCTGACATCAAACTTACACTATATATGAGGAGAGAAAAATAAACACAGGAGGAGGACTACGCTGAGTCCAAACATGACTGGAAACACCTCCTTTTCTCTGCCGTGTTGGGAGCCGCTTGTAAAGCAGCGATAATCCGCCCCAACAATCGGACGCCTGTCTCTGACACACGGGCCCTCGCTGTGTTTGCATACAAAGCAGAAAAAGAATGGCATGGCTGTAAAGCTGGTGACCTTTGAGCCACATACTGATTCCCATACATGGTGTTTGTGTGTGTGTGTGAGTGTGTGTGTGTGTGTATTTGTGTGAGTGTGAGTGTGTGTGTGTGTGAGTGTGAGTGTGTGTGATGCCACTGTAATGAATGGGGCTAAACACGACTATCCATCAATCCGAGTCGAGCCATCAAAACAGCTGTTAACATTTGTTTTTAACCTGTTTGCCAACTGTAATGTACCTTTAACTTTTAGAGGTGTGTGTGTGTGTGTGTGTGTGTGTGTGTGTGTGTGTGTGTGTGTGTGTGTGTGTGTGTGTGTGTGTGTGTGTGTTTTAAAAAGGACAATTTCAGCAATTTTTCATGTGTTTTACATACTGTACAGGGTGAAATTTGGCCCATTTTTTACATTTAAAAGCTGTAAAAACACCTTAAAACATTTATTTTAGCAGGACTTTTCCTAATGTGACCAACAGTTTACAAACATTTAAATAAAATGCATCTTTTTTTAAATTTTAGTGCAGCTGATACATGTTTTTATATATGTAAGTGTACAAAATTTGACCTGTGTTTATTAAAAAAATGCAAAAATCAGCATTAAAACATGTTGTATTCATCATATTCTATAAAATGTTCTCCTGGATTATAAAAAATTGATTGTGAATGTCTTTTTTTAACAAGATTAATCAAACATTAATTAATGATTGATGGGGGAATTTATGAATGTGAATTGGTGTAATTATAAGTCAGAATATGAACAGCATGTTAGAGTTAAATTATCTAATTCAAACCTCAATTTATGCTTAAATGCTTGAAAACAAACAAGCTAAAATAAGACGGTAAACATGGTAAACGTCATATTGGCTTATAATAAAAATATGTTACGTGTTTAGTATCAAAGTGTGACACAAGTAAGCATGTAGCAGTCAGTATTAATCATTCCTCCTGTTCATACTGACTATTAAAATATGTGCTTTTCAATGGAAATCTCATATCAAGTGATATCTGACAAATTTACAGTCTTTTTAGCGTCAGATTCCCTCTTAGTGTTTCCCTGTTGAGCTGTGGTGTAACCATAGTAACACAAAGACTTTGCTACTAAAAACACTGTAACGTTGAAACATAGAAGATGAAGATTTGACTCATTTGGGACAAAACTGAAGCTTCATATTAGCTTCAGATCAACTTTTAAATATATATATTTATTGCACAGAAGGAGGACTGTGGGTTTTGTCTTCCATCTAATGGTCAGTATGAACAGGAGGAATGATTACAGCAAGAGAAAACAGGTTTTTTTGGGGGGCGTAATTATTGTTTTAAGACTTTAAAATAGGTGCATGTGTCCTTTAAAAGCTTTGAACGTCCACCAATATTTCACTGTGTCATCTATAACCTCACATGGCAAATAAACCCCTGAAACTATAAAGGCTGCTCTCAATGTATACGCTGTTTAAACTCTTTTTTCCCCTTTTTTTAAGCTTTCATGATTATTCAGGATTATTTTCCTCTAAGATGAGTCAGAGAAAATCCTACAAACACTCGAGAAGTCAAAAAAAAACCTTCAACTTCAGATTCCTGGCGCTTTAATACAACCACAGCGCTGTAATAATGTGACACATGACGGGTTTACTACGATATAATCAGACTATAAACGTACTGTAAGTCTCACAATTTATGTAAAACAGGTCAAAGTGTAACCACGAGGCTTCTGAATAAAGTCCGACCCATACTGGAGATCTGGGCCCGATGCCAATACCGATATAAGGGAATTAAATAAGATTCTGATATTTATATATTGGCCATTGTTTGTAATGATCCCTCAATCTGCACATTCTTTAATACCATTGTTGAGACATAATAATGCAAAAAGCAGGATTTTGCTGTTGTAGTGGGTTGAAAGGGAGTTCAACTAATGAGTTTCATTAAAGCTCCAACTGCTGATTATTTGTTTACTTTAATTAATAATTTGATTGGTTTGGTTTATGTAAACTAATCAGAAAATAATGGTAAATAACACAAACTGAAACTCAGATTTAATGCCTTAACACCTAACATCTTACGAACTTTTTAGACGTTAAATATCAAAAACTACTTTAAGGATCCATGAGGACTCTGCTTAAATCTAATGAAAGTATGATTTTTTTTAATAGTTTATTTAACCTTAAACTTGATTAGTTTCATTAAAGCTCCAACTGCTGATTATTTGTTTACTTTAATTAATAAGTTGATTAGTTTGGTTTATGTAAACTAATCAGAAAATAATGATAAATAACAAACTGAAACTCAGATTTAATGCCTTAACTCCTACAATAACACACATTTTAAGATATTTGTAGACTTTGTATATCAAAAACTAAATTTAAAAGACATTTTAAGACTTTTTAAGTATCTGTGAGGACTTTGCTTAAATCTAATGAAAGTATGATATTTTATAGTTTATTTAACATTAAACTTGATTTTATAGAATAACATCAGTGCAACAAAACAGTAAACTTCTTCTATACTAATAATAATAAAAATTTGAATTAGCTATGAATTAAGAAAATATGCAGAACAAACCACAAAAACCAACAAAGCAGAATCAAATATCACGTTGTTGTTTTTTTTTAACCAAATACCTCGATATCGTATTTTGACGATATTTTGACGATGACTATCGGTGCTTTCACGAAATATTTACGCAGTAAGATTTTTTGTAGATAATCATCAGTAATGTGGATGTAATGACTACGTGGATAAAGAAAGATAATATAATAATGCAGCCTTTAAAAGCAGGAAGCAGACACTTATTCCATGTCGTGATATTACGATATTCATCAAAACAACAAAAATACAAAATCTACGACAATATCTATTAAATATCACAATAACGATATAATATTGATTTATGGCCCAGCCCCTAATGCTAATATATATTAGACTTGAATTAAGCAAAAGGGTCAAATATACATAAAATGCTGCCTGAATAACTTTAAAAATAAAAAAACAATATATATCGGAACATATCCGACAACATATTCACTGATACCGACATATCAGCACGATATAAGATATATCGGTATTAGCATGCATATTGTCCGATATGTTCCGATATTTTTTTTAACGTTAGATAGGCAGCGTTTTATGTATGTTTGGTCCTTTTTCTTTAGTCAAGTTTAATATATAAGTACAGTTTTATTATTTACAGGAATTTATACTTATTAATATCCTCGTGAAGTTTACAGTTTAGTAGTAAATGAAAAATGTGCATTTTATATACATATTCTGTATTTGGGTCAATGATGTTTTTTCTGTCCATGCGGTTTAGTCAAATTTAAAAGGAGGTTAAATTTTTTCATTACGGAGGGACGCTGCTCATTCGAACTAAGAATATTTTACAGTCTTTATAATTGTAATCTACTTTATTTTATTATCATTCTATTTTTTCTATCTTGTTATGGATTTTATTCGTCTCTGTTTCTTTTTGTCTTTTTAAAATCTCTTTTTTAACCTTTAAACTTTCTTTGAACTTTTTAAATGTGCCTCAAAATTGTACATAAGTGGGTCAATGGAGTTTTTTTGTGTCCATGTGGTTTAGTCAAATTTAAAAAGGTGTTAAAATGTGAAAATAAACGTATGAATAACTTGGCACACATTCTTTTTTTGTGGACCCAGCATCAAATTTCTGCTTTTAATCCATTTTGAGAGAATATATTAGAGGATTATGGCAAAAATGTCTAAGTGGTGTAACCATAAAAACTTTGTACCAAATAATTCAACTTGCTTAAAAACAGTAAATTGTCAATAAAACACCATATCAACTAGTTTGGCATGATCTTACATTATAACTTTTATATTAAATAAAGGTAATGGAATACAATTGTTCTAAATATTACATTTACTCTGGTAACCATGGAGATCAGGAAACATTTACATTGTTTAAATGAAGTCCACTTAACCCTCACATACTGTTCATATTCTGACTCGTCGCAGTATTTCCTCTCATAATTAGTCTCTATAACAAACTTATGAAGCACAAATTATTCATAAAGACGTCATCAGTCCCAAGTAAACATGATTAATCATTAATGAAGTTTTTAGAGAGCAGAGAGAGAGTTTATTCTTTACTTTTTATGATTAAAAACTAAATAAAAGACACTATATTACAGTCCAATGTTACATAAAACATGACAGCTATTTCAACAAATTGTATTAAATGAACATTTTGGAAATTCTGCATGAATATGGGTCAAATATATTTCCTCTTTTGTTTATTTTGGGTCACATTAGGTGAAGATATCACATTTCCGGCTGAAAGAAAACGTATTTTTACAGCTCTCGGATGTTAAAAATGTGTCAAATCTGACCCTGATCAGTATGTAAAGAGTTAAATACACATAGTTAATATTTATCATTCTTTTGTGGTTACACCATTTGACATTTCCAGGAGCATTCAGTCTTACTTTTGGTATAAAAAAATTGGTGCAAATGTCATTTCAAATTATATAAAAACCAACAAAAATACAAAATAGGTCAGAGGAGTCCGGTGTGGATGTCACACAGTTTTTAGGTCCAATCATTTGCTCCTAACTTTCACCTTCAGAGGTTTTGTAGCGTTAATAACATCGCATTATTAGAGACGACGACTTTAATCACATAACAGCAGAGAGTCACCTGTCAGAGAAACATAAATTATTTAATTAGATTTTCGGCTTTTCTGTAATTTGTTTTACATTGATGTCGTTTATTCAGACTTTTTTTTTTAGCTAAGCAACTCGAATTATATAGATTTGTGTTTAAGACTTTATTTCCTTTGATTATTGATATTATACCGATATCGTGATATTTTATAGATATCGTCTTAGATTTTGAACATCGTAATATCATGATATGGAATAAGTGTCTTTTCCTGCTTTTTAAAGGCTGAATTACAGTAAAAAGGTAAATTTCTGAGCTTAACAGACTGATATATTATCTGTCTTTATCCACTTAGACATTATTAGTCAAAGTTTCATTGTGTTAATAGTTTGTGAAAGGACCGATAGTCGTCCCTACAATATTGTCAAAATACCTATATCGAGGTATTTGGTCAAAAAGTATCGTGATATTAGATTCTGCACATATCGCTCAGCCTTACATATAACCAACACAAATACAACATTTTAAACATTTTAACAAACCTGATGCTGCTTTTAAAACTATTTTTAAAGATATTTTTTAAGTGTTCATCTTGCCAACACTTATTTAGACAGTAAAGATTTTTTAGTAAGACTGAATGCTCCTGAAAATGTCAAATGGTGTAACCACAAAAGAATGATAAATACTAAACATTTTATCCACCTACAGTGTATTTAAGTGGACAAATAATTACTTCATTTTTTTTTATAAACAGTATTTCTACAGTTACATTTTAACGCATTTTGTCAATATTGAGCAGGATATATCATAAAAACAACATTTTTTTTCTAAATAAGTTGTGGCAAACTTACTGTAGTGTTACTAAAAGTGGATTATATTTAGTCCGCATTTTAGTTCACATTTATTTTTACTGTATATAATCAGATTTGTATGAAAAAATACTGGTTACACCAAATGACACTGGGTTGCATCGCGTCATTGACCCATATATAGAAGATTATTGACCAATATATATCAGAATTTTATTATTACTCCCTAATATCAATATTGGCATCGGTCGTGGCCTCCGATAACAAATTGCACCGCAGTTTAACCTGACGTGTCCCCATAAATAAACATTAAAATAAAGACTGACCCTTGTCACATTTCCTCAACAACAGATGCAGTGAGTCAATCATAACGTCTAGACACAAGGCCTGAAACCTCAAAACACACACACACACACACACACACACACACACACACACACACACACACACTTTGGCTCAGTCCTACTCCTCCCTTCCCTTCATCCATCCATCCTGCATCATCACATAAGCAAGGTGATTTATTATTATTGTTATTATAACCCCCAAAATATTACTGCTGTGTTTCCAAGCAAGCCGGAAGAGGAAGAGAGGCGGAGAAAGGGGGCATAGAGTTTATTTTTAGCCACCTATCATGTCTCCTTTTTTTAACATTAAAAGGTTTTTAATTATTGCTATTATTCATATTATCTCCATCTTTATCCGATCAACTTTACCACTCAGGGGAAGAGTAAGGGAGACATAAAAAGGGGGGGAATGGAGGGAGGGTTGCAACTTCCAACTAAAGACGCAATGCAGGCGTATTTTAGCAGCTGACACAAGCCGATGAAAAAGAGAGAGGAGCTGCAGCTTACACACACACATGCCATGCCCATGCCAAGGGCCATGCATACACAGCGACACTCCTGCGTGGCTGGAGCAACACTTAATAAATGAGGGATGGGGAGGGGAGGGTAAGAAGAGAAGGAGGTAAGAGGAGGAAGGTGGAGGCCCTAAAATTAGAGGTTTCAGCTGTAAACAAACTGATTTTTTTAGGAGAGGGAGGTGAAAAAAGTAGCAGACATGTCTTCATTTTAGTGTTAGTAAAAGGTTGTTTTTTTGCAGCAGCATCCAATGAAAGATGGCATGCATGCACAGCGACACTTAATAAATGAGGGGCAAAGTGTTAAGAGACAGGGGTAAGAGAAGAAGGAGGAGGAGGCCCCAAAATAAAAGGTTTCAGCTGTAAACAAACACGTTTTTTTTTTTTAGGAGAGGAGGGAGGTGAAAAAAAGTAGCAGCCATGTCTTGATTTTAGTGTTGCAGCAGCAGCATCCAATGAAAGATGGCATGCATGCACAGCGACACTCCTGCGTGGTGTTAAGGGGGGTAAGAGGAGAAGGAGGTAGGAAGAGGAAGGTGGAGGAAGAGGCTGTAAACAAACACCATTTTTTAGGAGAGGAGGGAGGTGAAATAAAGTAGCAGCCATGTCTTTGATTTTAGTGTTAGCAGAAAGGTTTTTTTTGCAGCAGCATCCAATGAAAGATGGCGACCTCCGGCGTGATTTCCACCCTCCCCTTCCCCTTCCTCTTCCCTTCTCCCCCCCTCCCTCCCTCCCTCTCTCTCTCTCACACCAAAAAAAAAACCGTGTTTGAATCATGCACTTTCTTGCTCTACTGTTACGTTACAATATAAAAAGTTTTGTTACTCACCTGTCAACTCTGGCTTGCACCGTCAATGCAAAGTGTTGGTGGAGCTGGTGGAAGAGCTGCAGCTGATATGTGAGGCCTGCAAGTTTGGCTTCCAGGCTAAATACGCAGAGTATTATATAGAGAGAGCTAGCAGGCTAATATGGAAGCAAAACACAAAAAAACACACCCTAAAGCTGCGATTAGTAATAGTCTACCTCGCAGGGTGAGTTAAGAAGTGAGTTTACAAGACGACACCCTCGAAAAATGTTCGCTGATTATAAAAAAAACAACAAAAACAAAACAAAACAGCAGCAACCTGCAAAGCTAGTTAGCAGGTTAGCTCCTGTGGCTAAGCTAAAAAAAAAAAAAAGCTATAGCTCAACTTTGTGGTAGAGAGAGGAGGAGGAAGAAGAGGAAGAGGAGGAAGAAGAGAGAGATTATTATTCCTCCTCACGGTCAGCAGCAGCAGATAACAGGAAAAAAAGAGGGAGATAAAGAAAAAAAGGGAGGGAAGGGGAGACAAATAATAAAGAGGCTATAATAATAATACCGACCGAGAAGAAAGGAGAGAGGGGGAGAGAAAAAAACACCGAGGAATAAAAACGTGACTCGTCTTGGTTTTTTTTTTAAAAGCTTCCGATCGCTGCAGAAGAGCAGAGAAGGACCCGGAATGGAGAAGACTGGGTTTGCTTTCCCTTTCGTGAGCAGGATTCAGAGATCGTCTACGCCGGAGACAGCAGGAGGAGGAGGAGGGATCACTCTGTAACCAGGCTGCCTTCTCTTCTTCTTGTGTTGTTTTACTAGAGGAGAGCATGCTGTTATCTCCACCTTCTGGTATGGAGGGTTTAGTAGAACAGTGGTTCCTAACTAAAGGGGTCGGGAAGGATCACTGGTTTAATCAAAGGGGGGTCACAAGATGATAAGATGAGATAGGAGAAAACATGTGTTGGTTATATAGAAATAGGTATACACACACACACACATACACATACACACACACACACACACACACACACACACACACACACACACACACATATATACATATATATAAATAGGTATATAGAACGAAAGAACAATAGAGCGATAGATAGATAGATGGATGGATAGATGGATGGATGGATAGATGGATGGATGGATAGATGGATGGATGGATAGATAGATAGATAGATAGATAGATAGATAGATAGATAGATAGATAGATAGATAGATAGATAGATGATAGATGGATGGATGGATGGATAGATAGATAGATAGATAGATGGATGGATGGATGGATGGATGGATGGATGGATGGATGGATGGATAGATGGATAGATAGATAGATAGATAGATAGATAGATAGATAGATAGATAGATAGAATGATGGATAGATAGATAGATAGATAGATAGATAGATAGATAGATAGATAGATAGATAGATAGATAGATAGATAGATAGATAGATAGATAGATAGAATGATGGATAGATAGATAGATAGATAGATAGATAGATAGATAGATAGATAGATAGATAGATAGATAGATAGATAGATAGATAGATAGATAGATAGAATGATGGATAGATAGATAGATAGATAGATAGATAGATAGATAGATAGATAGATAGATAGATAGATAGATAGATAGATAGATAGATAGATAGATAGATAGATAGATAGAATGATGGATAGATAGATAGATAGATAGATATATAGATAGATAGATAGATAGATAGATAGATAGATAGATAGATAGATAGATAGATAGATAGATAGATGGATGGATGGATGGATGGATGGATGGATGGATGAATGGATAGATAGATAGATAGATAGATAGATAGATAGATAGACAGACAGACAGACAGACAGACAGACAGACAGACAGACAGACAGATAGATAGATAGATAGATAGATAGATAGATAGATAGATAGATAGATAGATAGATAGATAGATAGATAGATAGATAGATAGATAGATAGATAGATAGATAGATAGATAACACCTAAAGAAAACAAAGAAAATCTGTGTACACAGTCTTTCTTGAGCTGCAAGGTAAGCCAATCAATCAATCAAACTTTATTTATATAGCACCTTTCATCCAGGTTAATGTAGTTCAAAGCGCTTCACAGTTGATCAACAAGCCGATAATAAGACAGAACAAGTGTAGACGGAGGACGACATAAAGAAAAGGAATAAAAAAGATGAAGGAACAAAAACAAAGAACAAATTAATATTGACAGAAGATTAATCAGCTGCTATTTTGATAACTGAATAATCACTTATAATAAGTATTTTTTAAGCAAAAGTTTAAAAAAAGAAAGTTTGCTTCAGCTTCTTAATTGTAATTATTGGTTTTCTTTGTCAAACATGGTGATAACTGAATATATTTTGGACTCTTAAACTAGACATTTAGACTATGGGGAACTTTAATGTTTGTTTTTTTACTATTCTCTGATATTTTGTGGAATCAAATCAAAATAATCAAATAATCAGTAACTTTACTGGTAGATAAAGCAACATGTGACAAGGGTCCCAAGTAGACTTTCTTTTATTTGAAGGAGTTACAGGCATAAAAAGTCGGGAACCACTGTCCTATTACATTAAAGTCTCCTATTAAGTCCTGTGTTTTCTATAAATCTGAAAATAGCCATATACCCTCCATCACCTGAACTCCTCTGCAACATTTCCTCTCATACCAAGTGTCATTTGATTCCTTCAGAGTGTAATTTTAATTGTCTGACTCTATTGTTGATATCTAGGTTATGGTAAAAATACATGCTCCACCATGTCCTGTAGTCCGCAATGTTCACATCTATCTATAGCATGCTTATTTAAGATGTTAAATGGACTGACCAAACCCCATCCTTCATCTAATATCCTCCCCCTTTCTATTCCTAATACTTCCTCTCATTTATCCTACTTTTCTTTGAATTCTGTAGTAGTATCTTCCCGCCATTTCTTCTCTATATCTGAGTTGATTTGATCACACCTTTAACCTCAGCTTTGCTATATTTTACTACCATACCTATTTCTATTTTTCTTGTTGCTCCACATGAAATGCATCTCTATTCCTGCCCTTTTAATTAAGAATAATGTTTAACCCTCCTGTTGTCCTCGAGTCAAGGAAGGAAGGGAGGAAGAAGGAAGGAAGGGAGGGAGGGAGGAAAGGAAGGAGGGAGGGAGGGAGGAAGGAAGAAGGAAGGAAAGGAGGGAGGAAGAAGGAAGGAAGGAATGAAGGAAAGGAGGGAGGAAGGAAGGGAGGCAAGGAAAGAAGGAAGGTAGGAAGGAAAGGGAGGAAGGACAGAGGAAAGAAGGAAGGAAGGAAGGCAGGAGGGAGGGAGGAAAGAAGGAAGGAGGGAGGGAGAAGGGGAAAAGAGGTAGGAAGGAAGGAAGGAAAGAAGGACAGAGGAAAGAAGGTAGGGGGAGGAAAGAAAGAGAGAAGGAGGGAGGGAGGGAGGGAGGGAGGGAGGGAGGAAGGGAGGAAGGAAAGGAAGGAAGGAAAGAAGGAGGGAGGGAGGAAAGACAGAAGGAAGGGAAGAAAGGGGGATGGAGGAAGGAAGAAGGAAGGGAGGAAAGAGAGAGGAAAGAAAGAAGTAGAGAAGGAAGGGAGGAAAGAAGGAACAGTCAAAACAGACGGGGTCAATTTGACCCGGGAGGACGACACGAAGGTTAAGGTATGTCAGCTACTGTGTGATGCCTTCTATCTGACTGCATGTATTTAATTTCTGTTAGTTCTACTACTACTGGAATCACAACCCATCTAATGTTTGATTGGTGGTGATTTCGTCTACTAAGCATAGAAAGAGTAGAATAGCTAACATCACTAACCCTTTTATTTGACATTACATTTAAATTCTGGAATAATAAACACTGTCTCTACTCTATTGTCCAATGTTATAGATGCATCAACGGCAAATGGACCGCACTTTTATGGCGCCTATCTAGTCTTATAACCAGTCAAAGCACTTTTTTTACACTACAAGCCACATTCACCCTTTCACATACAGTTTCATACACCTTTGGCAGCCATTGGGAGCAATCTGGGGTTCAGTGTCTTGGCCAAGGACACTTCAACATGTGGACTAGACGAGCTGGGCATCAAACCACCGATCTTCTGATTAGTGGGGAACCAGCTCTACCTCCTGAGCCACAGCTGCCCCAAATGTGTATTTATGTCTTCACATATTCTGAATAATTTCTTTACATGTATATTTACTGACTTCATTTTTACTGTATTGTTTCCTTTTATCACTGTTAACAGGTTTAAATCAAGTCTTACTTCTTCTAGAGTCCATGGAAGGACAATTAATGACACAGTGGCATTTTATCACCTATTCTTATCTCATTTACTTTATTCTCTATTGTCCAACCGAAAATGTTTGTGTGTCCTTTTTAATTCTCTTGACATGGTTTTAATATACTCTGAGATGTATGACCCTCATTATGTCCCCTTAAGATTTAAGTTTAGTTTATTAAAGTCACACACACACACACACACACACACACACACACACACACACACACACACACACACACACACACACACACACACACACACACTCACACACACACACACACACACACACACACACACACACACACACACACACACACACACACACACACATTTATTAATAAAGTAAATAATCACATGTACTTATTTTTTTCATGTCCCTTAGAAGTAGTAGCAAACCAAAAGGTGGACAAATTATTAATAAATAAATAAAGCAATTTTGGACTTAAAAGGTGTAGGCTGAAGCATTTGCTTATAACATTGACCTTTTAGTCTTTAGTCTTTCTAATAGATCCCAATGTACATAACAAACACAAAACATCTACAGTAATTGGCTATGTATATAATGCACATATAATAATACAATGAAAATATACACATACATACACATATTTCCTTATATTATGCATGGTTATATATCCCCAGAAGTACCAATGTTGTTATACATGATGTAATCCATTACAAAATTAATTTAAACCTATAAGTTAATGTAAGAGGCATTTCATCCATTTCTACCTGTAAAACTGTCACTGGAGTCGTCTTTATGGCCCCAAAGCACAGTTTCAAAACTCAATACTAGATTGTGTCTAACATTTTTAATAATGTCTTTGATACTGATTGATTATACATCCAAGAACTGAACCAATTAGACCAATGTATAGTTTTCATAGGAAACCTATTTGCTTTCCACTCTCTGCCCCTCAACCCTCTAATAATATTCAGTATATTTTTACATTTTCCTGCTGTTCTTTCCAAGAGACCATCTTGTCAAACCGAATACCCAAATAAATGAAACAAGCTACTCTTTCTAAGTAATCTATAGTTAAAGATTGATTTGATTATGTATTTTCTTTTTCTTTTTTTACAGCTGAATATCTAAAACCCTGTTCCAGTACCCATGCCTCTACTTTCTCCATTGCTTGTTGTAACTTCTGAACTATGAACTCTCTATATTTTGTACCCCTGTGCACACAACTTCTTCATCTGCAAATAATGAGATCCCCACAGACCTATCTACATTGCTAAATATTTAATTTATCATATTTTCAAGGGGTTCCATTTGAATAAAATAATTTCCAACTATTGCTTACATCATCGTACCAACCTATTTGCTTTCCACTTTCTGCCCCTCAAACCTCTAATAATATTCAGTATCTTTTCACATTTTCCCGCTGTTCTTTCCAAGAGACCATCTTGTCAAACCGATTCCCCAAATAAATGAAACAAGCTACTTTTTCTAAGTAATCTTCATATAGTTTAAGATTGATTTGATTATATATTTTCTTTTTTTACAACTGAAATTCTAAAACCCTGTTCCAGTGCCCATGCTTGTACTTCCTCCATTGCTTATTATAACTTCTGAGCTATTTACTCTATATATCGTCCCCTTGTCCAGACAATTTCATCATCTGCAAATAATGAGACCCCAACAGACCTACCTACATTCCTAAATATTTAATTGATCATATTTGATATCGTATACTACCTCAAGGGGTTCCATTTTAATAAAATCCTCTCCAACTATTGCTTACATCGTTGTACCAGTTAAAAACAAATCCATCTTTATATTTTTCCTCTTATTCCCCATCTAATACATTGATGCTATTAATCTCTCTTTCCACATCATGTCATATACCTTTTTTAACGATGAAAAATGCAGCCACTGCACTTTCTTCATTAATAGGAGCTTTTTAAATGTTGTATTCTAAACACAGAGCAGGGTCTATAGTGCTTCTTCCTTTTCTAAATCCGCTATGATATCCACTTTTAAGTCTCCTTTCATTTCTAAATAATAAAAAAACCTTTCATTAATCATGTTTTACATAATTTTGCCTACATGAAAAGTTAGAGCTACTAGTCTGGATCTTTATTTGTTTAACAGACAGGAACAATTATGGATTATTTCCATTGAGTGGGCAAGGATCCCACTTCCCAAACCTTATTATACTACTTTATTAATACTTTTTTACTCCTATCACTACGATTATCTAACACACAGTATTTTATTTGATTTCTTTCCAGATTTCTTTTACACATTGTTTAATTCTGTCATTGAAAACATATTTATTGTATTTCCATGTCCCTTTTCACCCTGCTTTGCTTCTATGTTTCTTGCTGTTGTTCCCTCTCTCCCTCCTTTTTCATTATTACTCACAATTTCTACACTGTGTACTTTAACAAAGGTCCATGCCAATAATTCTCTTATCATATTTCCATCATCTTTCATTATCAGATATTCATATTCATTCCTATTCCCAGACTCTAGTTTTAATCATATCCCATACTCTCTCTAACGGTGTATATCTATCTAATGAGTCACCAATACTCTCTTTCAGTCCTTTATTATATTCCTCACTCCTGCCTTTCTCTTATACTTAACCAAAATTTGAAAACCCAGTGGTTCTTTTTTCAAAACTTTGAAAGCCTTATTTAGACTTTGTATTCCTTTACTGCATCCTTGTGTCCACCATGGAGCTACTTTTTTTTCTGCTCCTAATATAATTCTACTGATTTCACAATACAAGTCATTAACTGACTGTCTAAACATCAAGTGTTTCAGACACATCACATGTTATAGATGCGCTCTCATTTTAATCTATGGATCTATGAAAAGTTATTTAAAAATCGGTGACGTCATCACAGTGTAAAGTGTATGGGCCGAGGAGGATCTCATGGGTGTGGCCAGCAGGGGAAACAGTACTGTGCATATAGAGTGGGCTATGGATGTATTATAAGAGCTGATAGGGCACCGCCGCTGAGCCATTGGCCAATTTTCCCAGTGGTCACTCATGGTATTGCAACGAAAAATCCACCTGTTGACAGGACACCTCGAACAGCAGACAAGGTCAATTATGACTCTCTCTGTTGTACATTTTTGATCCATGAAGGTTTTAGATTTGTAAAACCATTCTTGATCTGGTATCCAGCTCTAATAATACATCCATGATATAGACGTCATTTAAACTGCGTTACTTCTACAGGTCATAATTACAATGGCCACTAGATGGAGTCTGTTACTCAAACATAAAGTTAGATCATTTTTAGCTGAATTTATGATCTATAGGGTTTTTTTTCCAAGGAGGACAGAACATGTGCTCTTATATTAAAAGCTAACCATCACTTTTCCAGGAGGAACTTCATCTTTAAATTCCAGCAACACTGATGGACTGTAAGCTTATTCACCGTTCCTGAATGTCTGAAGCTGTCTTATTCCTGTTATTATTCCTCCTTTAAGCATTTTTTAAAGTTCATCCTAGTTGCCAATATCATTCCTCTAACTCTTACTTTGTTGTACTGTTCAGCATTTCTGCACTTCACCAACAAACTGCCATCTCTTAACACCAATTCAATATCCCCAAGTGCTTTCCTCAATCCATTAATTAAGACAGTCAGTCTTAAAGACAATAATTCATGACCTACTTCAGAATTAAGAATGGTCTTTAACTCTTCCATCATTAGTTTTTCTGGATGGCATATTTCTTCTTTGCATTTCTTCAACATCCTTGAGTTCCTGTTAACCTCACTGAGTTGTTTCCTATTACTCACAATTCTTGTCCATTTAGGATCAGTATCTCCATCCTCAGACATCCCACTACTACTACTTTCATGTTTGATCCAGTCATATTCCAGATTATGACAAAAAAATCCAGCTCTATCAACATTCCCAGTCAGACGCTCTGCAGCAGAGCCCTTTATGATCCCTTCAAACAAAACTCAAGAAAGACATGAATGTAACCACAGGAGGTTTGTCATCAAGGCAAACAGTCAAAGATCTCCTGATGAGAAATCCACATTACGCTATTTAAGATGACAAAGGCTGGTTTAGAAGTGCAGTTTTGTTGGGTCCCTCCTCTGTTTGGTGTAAAAGGAAATGAACAAGAAGATTTAGAAAGATTACAAACTTGAAGCATGTTGGTTGGCTTTTATAATATTTAACCAAAACAAAAGTTATCTCCGAGTCAAACATTTCATTTATACAGTGAGCAACAATGAATGTTTGAGCTTCATTGTGCAGGATGATGTATGTGCAGAGTTTTACACTGAAATACTGTGTTCAAGTTCAAGTTCAAGCACTTTATTGTCATTGTATAGCACAACACAGTTACTTTGTGACAACCCCAGAGGTGCATTTTAAATTCAATACAAATAAATAAATACAGTATAAATAAAGCAATAGAGCTAAACAACAGAATAATCATACAAAAAAGGCCACAATATTGGAATGAAGCCAGGCTCATTGTTAAGTATTGAAGTCAGCAGTATAGCTTATTATTTTACATATAGTAAATAGTGTATTGCACCTCAGACTAAGGATATATCAGAGTTCAGAAGGTTTATGGCAGTTGTGAAAAAGCTATTTTTTAGTCTGTTTGTGCGTGTGTAGATTGATCTGAAGCTCCGCCTGATGAGAGGAGCTTAAACAGGTTATGTCCAGGATGAGTGGTGTCTTTGAGATTGTTTTTGGCTCTTCCCACACAGCGAATGTTATGGAAGTGTTCAAGGAATGGCATCTCAGTGCCAACAATGTCCACTGAAAACAATGTTTTCAGATTAATTTGCTGAAAGTGGAAAGTTTCTCTGCGCTTATTGAATATCCGATTATAAGTGGCCGGCCTATGGGCATGAGTCATGACATCACAAATAGTTTGGAGCCAATCGTCGTCCTGTATGCATTTTTTGTTATTTACGAGTATAAATTACAAAAGTTTACAAATGACAGCACCGTCATTGGGCAAATTTCTGGTGGGGGTGAGACCGTCTCAACATGGTGTTGACAAAATAACTTGAAGCTCAGCGCTCTAAAGACGTCAGAGATGGCTGCGGATTTCAGAAGGAATGCAGCCTCACCCTCCCCTATCAACCCAACAATGCAATGCTGCATATTTTAAAAAGATGTGAAAACTACTGTCACACGGCTAAAGCTGATGGCGATGACACAAAATGATGACAACAAGTTAGTGTCCAAAATCTTGATCTGCTGCTCAATACTGAGTGAACTATTTATATTTACTATTATATAGGAAGTGGTGAACTTGATGTACTTCCTGCGGCAGTACATCCTTAAAAAAAATAAAGTAACATTATGTGCAAGAGTACAATTGGTGTTAATGATAATCTTAGAAATTTCTGCATTGCACATTTATATATGGCAGATTTACTTACACAGATATTGTATACTGTATAAAGTATTTTATTTGATCACTTTCACCCTTACATTGCTACTTTCCCCCCCACTATACTGCTTGTGTCAATTTCAATTCGTCCCAAGGGGCATCAATAGATAAATCTTATATTATATTATATTATATTATAATGTATCATATTATATTATATTATATTATATTATATTATATTATATTATATTATATTATATTATATTATATTATATTATATTATATTATATTATATTATATTATATTATATTATATTATATTATATTATATTGTATCATATCATAGTATATTATATTAAATTATATTATATTAGCTTGTCTTATATTCAACCTGTTGCTGCTCCTCTCACATGAATATATTTTACATTTTACTCCAATTGTAAATTCTTTATTTTGCATATCATTTTTAACATTTCTTAATTTTTATATATTTTTTATTTTATATTTTAGACTGCTACCCACCAAACGTCACAATGACACAGTCCTCTTGTTGTCTATAAATCTGATTCTGATAGATAAAGTGTTCAGGATAAATAAACCTCTTTTGTTATCAGAGTGAGCCCTCTACATTATTTTAACTCTCTTTGGCGCAGCAATGAACTGCGAGCTCCCGCCCCTCCCCCCTCCTTTTCCTCCCTCGCGCTCACAGCGGGCCGTCCTGATTGGCCGAGACGGACAGTATGCGCACGCGGACCCACTCGTGATCGGCGCAGGTGGGCATGGCCTTAGAGACAACGGCGCTTTCTGATTGGTCGATTGTGGATCAGCACGGATCACAACAAATATGGAGTGGATTTGAAAATAGGTTCAAGTGGAGAAAAATAGACTAAAAATCACATTTATATAGCAGATAATATATTAATATTTTACTTTTAACACATTATTGACTTTAGTTTTAACAGCTCTTGAACTATTATTTTAACAGTTAAAAACTAAATTATTTTTTATTTTATTTTTTACTTAAAATGGACAAATGGAAACATTTTGAAACGAACAGGATAAGACATCTATGTTTCATGATTTTATTGTATCATTTTGTTTTCTGTTGTTTTTATTTATTATTTATTTATTTTCATTATTTTTTTCTTATTGAAAATTATTTATTTTATTTATTTTCTTGTGTTTTCTGCTTTTTTGTATTGTTCAGGTTGTTTTATGTATTTGTTGTTGGGTTTTTTGTTTTCTGCAATTTTTAAAATGTATATGTAAAGTCAGCTGTTTTTTAAATCAAATGTTCGTTGATTATAAAAGCCCATCCAACTTACAGGTATTATAAACTGTACAAAAACACACTCAGCACATAATTAAGCCTTAAATATTGTTTGGATATTTTGCCCCTTCTTCTCAGCTGTGTTCACTAATGTTGAATTGTCAGTGTCTGATTTGCTTTTATTTCCTCCTTGGTGTGAATAATTGGAATTTATGGATATCCTTGAATAATGAATATGCCATTATCATTCAGTGTCATCAGATTCATTTTATTGATATTTATTTTACATTCTCTCATTATTATGAGACACAGTGGTCACTATTATGAGAACACATCTCCAAACTTTTATGTGCTGTAAGGGATAGAATGCAAATTATCTGTACTTACTTACTTAATGTCTTACATGCATCTCTGTTATTACATTGTAGGTGCTTCATTGGTATAAACCCTGAAAGGCTAACACAGGCCAACTAGGGGAAGGTAATGTAGTGTCCAAGACAACGGAGAAGCCGGTCCAAAAAAAGCAACTGAGAATCCCTTAAGTGGCCACACTTCTAAAAAAAATCCATGGACTTTGAGTGGGGCTTTGTTTAGCCCACAACACATCTCCACAACAACGCAACCAGATGTTCATTTTAATGTAATACGTCTCAGAATTGAGTTCTGTTCACTTCAGTATATTTCAGTTGTGCAGTTCCAGGTTTGTTCTTTCATTTGCTTTCTATTGCACATGATCATAACTAATATGAATAATAATGGCTAATGAAGGCAGGGTACATTAAGTTGCAAATTGTATGTAGATTGTTGAGAACCTTTTTGACATGATTTATTGTTCTTATGCAGTGTATTTTACAAGAATTTCATTGCTTGAATTTTTTTAGCTACTGAATGTGTTTGATGCAGTGTAAAAATGCAATGCTATGCAGCCATCGCTTGTCATTGAATTCAGGTTACATCGGCTGGGACATGCAGATTTAGAATCTATTCAGGATCAGGAATGGTGTTTTTTTGGACTGTATTTAAATACTTTAAATTTTACAGTCACTGAGTTTGTTTGACACTACACTGGCTTCAATAAATGCCTATGGTTGTAACAATATCTGTTATCCCAGCCATTTCTATGCTAGCAATTCAGAGAGGTTTTCATCTTGAAATGTAAAATTTTGTGAAATGTAAATTCATTAGCATTAGGCAGTGCTAAAACAGTTTTATATTACAGTAGTAAGATGTTCAAGGAAATTACAGTAGGAACGTAAAATAACAGTATAAGGGCAACCAAACAACTGACAGTATTATACTGTAAAACTTATATTTGACTGATTGCTGTAATATGTTTTACAGTAATATACTGTTGTTGTAGTTTATAGTAGGGATACTGTAAAATAACACTAAAAAGCTGGCCACTGTAGCTGCCAGGTCTTTACTAATTTAACCATATTTTTTCTTACAGTGTGTGCAGAGTGTGTTAGCTTTAATTAGTTATTTGTTGAGCAATATTTAACAGATCATATAAGAACAGCTTCATCGTTTGTTCAAAGGCAGCATACAGAGCAGCCTAGCCAGCATGTTTCAAACTCGTTTCAATACATTCAAATAACTTGCCCACTAACATAAAGCCGGCAGCTACACTGTTGGCGTTGGAAAGTTAAGGCGGTTATAAACAGGAACAAACACAGCGCTTTCTCTCACACACATACAGACATATATATATATAATATTAATATATTATTATGTATGTATATGTATATTATATGTATTATAACAGACTACATACATACATACAAAATTTGTACAAATG
Source organism: Scomber scombrus (assembly GCF_963691925.1). Lineage (NCBI taxonomy): Eukaryota > Metazoa > Chordata > Actinopteri > Scombriformes > Scombridae > Scomber > Scomber scombrus. The sequence continues at coordinate 27,822,035 of NC_084980.1, forward strand.
CAGTTGAATTAAATCAGAATATGTTTAGAGGTAGGTGAAGGGGCCTATACAAATTACCAAACCAATTAATACTACTACTCCTATAACTACTACTAATAATAACACACTTTTTGTTGGTGCAGTGTCTATATTTGGCCAAAAGGGGGCGGTGTGTTAAAAACTATCTTTTAGTCTCTTTTCTGCTATGTTTAGAGGTAGGTGAAGGGGCAAATACAAATAAACAAACAAATGAATAATAATAATAATAATAATAACGATAATATAATGATAATGATAATGATAATCATAATGATAATCATAATAATCATAATAATATACTTTTTGTTGGTGCAGTGTCTGTATTTGGCCAGCAGGGGGCGGTGTGTTAAAAACTCTCTTTTAGTCTCTTTTCTGCTATGTTTAGAGGTAGGTGAAGGGGTAAATACAAATTAACAAACAAAGTATTAATAATAATAACCATAATGATCATAATAATAATAATAACCATAGTAATAATCCTAATAATAATGATAATAATATACTTTGTGTTGGTGCAGTGTCTGTATTTGGCCAGCAGGGGGCGGTGTGTTAAAACTCTCTTTTCCTGTATAAACGGAACCAGCAGCTTCCTTTCCCCGTGCCGTCAGCGGACAACAACGTGTCCCGACAAAATGGCACTTTATAATTTTAAGAAGATTATGGTGGTTCCCACCGCCAAGGTGAGTTTAAAACATCATTTTAAATGTTTAAAACTGTGCTTGTTTTATTGTTGTCGGTCGTTGAGCTGAGGATGACGGTAAAAGTAGAAAAGAGAGAGAAACACGGAGGAGGAGAGAAACACGTGTTGGGCTGCTGCTGCTGTCCATCCTAAAATACACAGTCAGTTATTATTATAGCAGGGGAATAAAGTGGTAACTGTGCTTTTATTACTGAGGCAGAAAAGTCTTGTTAAAGGTTGTTAAATAATGTTTTATGTACCAAACTCTGCTGGGAAAATGTTAAGTTTAACTCGTGTTTCTGTCCATTTAAATACCACGTTACGGTTATATAAACAGAGATAAACTGCTGCTATGTGACTTATATGTATGCCGAAATTACCACAAGACATTAATAATATTGGGTGGTAATACCAGACATTATAATAACGTATTTGGTATTGCTTGCAAGCGAGATACACTAAATTTGCAGGTTTTCCAGATTTGGTTGGTGCAGATTTGGTCAGAAAAATTGGTTTATTTGAGATTTTAGGCATGGAAACAGCATGTTATTGTCAGAAAAACAAATAAAATGGAAATTGTAATTGTTCACTGAGGCAGAAAAGTCTTAAAGGTTGTTATATAATGTTTATGTACCAAACTCTGCTGGAGAAATGCTAAGTTTAACTCCTGTTTCTGTCAATTTAAATACCAAGTTGCGGTTATATTAACAGAGATAAAGAACTGTTATGTGTATTATATGTATGCCGAAGTTACTACAAGACTATAATAATTTTGGGAGGTAACATGACATTATTAAAATGTGTTTGCTGTTGCTTCCAAGTGAGGAGATATTTAATTTGTAGTTTTGCGAATGAGGTTTGGTGAGGCTTGGTCTTTAATTGGTGTATTTGAGATTTCAGGGATGTAAACAGCGTGTTATTGTCAAGAAATGTGAAGGCAACAGATCAAGTGAACTGTACATGCAATCATCACCTTAATCAAAACAATAAAATCACAGTTTTAGTATCTACACAATGGCAGAAACCCAACAAAAGTTGCTTTATAAACAATGTCAAATAATCTTATGAGGATTATTTACCTTGTCTGTGTTTAAAAGGTTTAAATCTTTTCGAATAAACTAGTTCAAGATAGTTCTAATCATGTTTAGTCACTTTACTTTCCCTTCATGTGTTAAAATGTAAATTACTATGTGAAAGTAAGATGTCTTTTAGTTATTAAAGGATTATAAATCACATTTCGAGTTGACATGTGACAACTTGAAATATTTGTGTTTTTAGTCAATATATCGTGCATTTTATAGACTACATTTATGCACCTAACTGATAAAAAAAGAGCAGATTTAGATAGACACAATTAAAGCTACAGTAGGATTTAATGCTGTATTAAAATATAACATTTGGATTAAACTCGTCTGTTTATCAGCTTCCCATTAAACTTATTAATGTTAAGGAGAAAGTAAAGCCGTCTTCACATTTCTCTCCTCTAACTGTTCTTCCTCTTCCTCCTCTCTCCTGCAGGATTTCATCGACATCACTTTATCCAAAACCCAAAGGAAGACGCCCACGGTGGTCCACAAACACTACCAGATCCACCGTATCCGACACTTTTATATGCGAAAGGTGAAATTCACCCAGCAGAACTACCATGACCGACTCTCGCAGATCCTCACCGACTTCCCCAAACTGGACGTAAGTCAAGAAAACTAAAAGAAAAAAACGTCTGGAATAATTTAATTAAACTATTTTTCATGGTTTTGATCATGTGTGATGTGTTATTTTGACCCTTATGTGTGTTTTCTTCAGGACATCCATCCGTTTTACGCCGACCTGATGAACGTCTTGTATGATAAAGATCATTATAAATTGGCTTTGGGGCAGATTAACATCGCCAAGAATCTGATTGACAAGTAAGTTTATCCAAAAATCTTTTACTTTACTTTTTAGTTCTTCTGTTACAATGAAGTTTGAGCCTCTAACGACCCATTTATCTATTTTTTTAACCCCTCAAGTGTTTCCAAAGACTACGTACGTCTGATGAAGTACGGAGACTCTCTGTATCGGTGTAAACAGCTGAAGAGAGCCGCTCTGGGTCGGATGTGCACCATCCTGAAGCGTCAGAAGTCCAGTCTGGAGTATCTGGAACAAGGTTAGAAAGAGAGAGAGACTCTGTGTGCGTTTTTATGGGATCTGTGCGGAGTGAAAAAACATGTAAAACATAAAAAACACCGACAACCTCATTCACAAATATCAGCAAATCTGCAAATATGTTAAATTTTGCTTTCAGTTTTTGAGTTGAAGTTTTTACTACTCAATGCTCTCCTCTTTCAATGAGAGCCATCAGCTTCACTCTCATTGAATATGAGAACAAAATAAAACTCTCCCCAGGTGGCTTATTAACCTCTAGCTCTGTCTGATCATCTTTTCTGTGTTTTATATGTGAGAATAATTAAACTTCCTGTCGTCTCTCCTCTGCAGTCCGTCAGCATCTGTCTCGTCTGCCGACCATCGACCCGAACACCAGGACCCTGCTTCTGTGTGGTTACCCCAACGTGGGCAAATCCAGCTTCATCAACAAGGTAAACGACGTGTGTGTGTGTGTGTGTGTGTGTGTGTTTGTTTGTGTGTGTGTGTGTTAGCTGTAGCGTCCACACCCCTTTACATTATTATGCTATTATATTATCATTATATCAGTGCTATAAAATTATCTTCAAATGACAATAATATTGTTTATCGTGATTATCTCTGAGACAATATATCGTCCAATAAAAGTAGTTATGGTGACCGGCCTAAAGACAATAATTAATAATGCATTATTAAGCCGGTACATGTATTATTATACAAAGATCATGATTGTTATTAATTATTGGTATCACAGTGTTTGACTCCTCTTATTTTACCGTTAACGTGATTAACTTGTTTCTTTTCTCAGGTGACCCGAGCAGATGTTGACGTGCAGCCGTACGCGTTCACCACCAAGTCTCTGTTTGTGGGTCACATGGACTACAGATACCTCCGCTGGCAGGTGAGATGATGATGATGATGATGATGATGATGATGATGATGATGATGATGATGATGATGATGATGCTGTTACTGTTCCCCTTATCTGTTTACTGTCGTTGTATTTATTCATAGCTTTGTACGATTTGCTAATTACAGTAAACCTGTTTTAACATTTCCAAAAGTCTTAAACTAAAGTCTTATCATTAATATTCTTTACATAAACTAGTAACACTTTTGCAGCCTTGTCAAATTCAGTGCTTCCTGCTCCGTGGACGCCACTGGCCAAAATGGCTGCTACAGTGAAGCTGTAGTTCATGGGCCCCAGGGTGCTCCATCATGCCCACTGGGGATAAATATGTACTACACACAGTTAAAAAAAACAACTAGTAACACAATGATTCTTTCCTGAGATTGATCCGATCCTAAATATTGAGCCAAAATTGATAAAATTCTTTGAGGTTTATTTGTGTTTTTTTCCTCCATTTTTGTTAATTAACCATCCAGTTTATGTTTGTTCTGGTTTTAAAAGCTCAAACTATGTACATGTAGAGATGTTAAGAGTGTTTTTATGAGAGGAACTTTTTGATTTATTATGTAGATTTGAAGGTTTATTTTCTTGTACATGTTTAATTTGTTTTTACAGCTTTTTGGATCATTATTTCTGTATATTTCTGTAATTTCACCTGCTATAAAAGCCTAAAACCTGCAGAAACACACCAACACCAACACTTCCTGTCATCCTCTCCCTTCCCCATGTTAACTCTGTGTTTCTATGACCAGGTCGTAGACACCCCCGGTATCCTGGATCACCCTCTGGAGGAAAGGAACACCATTGAGATGCAGGCCATCACTGCTCTGGCTCACCTGCGAGCGGCCATCCTCTACGTCATGGACACGTCGGAGCAGTGCGGACACACTCTGGCGGAGCAGCTGGTGCTCTTCAACAGCATCCGCCCGCTGTTCGCCAACAAGGTCGGTCGTCACGTCAGATTATTACACCTCAACGTCTCCAATCTGAATCCAGTTTGAGACTTTTATTGTATGACCAATGTCCAAAAAAAGCAATTTCTACATCACAAATGAAAGAAAAGCGACTGTGTGAGTGATGTGAAGTAATAATTCCTGTTTCTCTCTGCAGCCTCTCATCGTCGTTGCCAACAAGTGCGACGTGAAGAAGATCACTGAACTGACCGAGGAGAACCAGGTGGGTGATCTGAAGCCTTTAAATTATCTTTATCTCCTTTTTTTTAATATGGTTTATCTATTCTTGCCTTTTTATTTCTAACGTTATGTTATGAGTTGTTTATTTTGCTGCCTTGTGAATCACTTGTAACTTAGATTTTTTTTAAAGTGCTCTATTAAAAGTTAAAATTATATCATTAATCGTAATAACTGCAGAAAACAATGGCAGACTTTCACAACCATTAATGCTAAATACATGAGTTATTAAAATAGCAGACAGTAGATGTGAACTAGAAACTTGCTGCTTTGATTATAATGCAGTGGAAAATACACAAGGAGTAACTTTCATTCAAAATGAAATTTAGAATATTAAATAACAGTAACCCTCAAAATATTCACTTTATTTTATTACTCTTGTATTTATTCATAGCTTTTTAAGATTTGCCAATTACAGTAAACCTGGTTTAACATTTCCAAAAGTCTTAAACCAAAGTCTTATCATTAATATTCTTTACATAAACTAGTAACACTTTGCAGCCTTGTCAAATTCAGTGCTTCCTGCTCCGTGGACGCCACTGGCCAAAATGGCTGCTACAGTGAAGCTGTAGTTCATGGGCCCCAGGGTGCTCCATCATGCCCACTGGGGATAAATATGTACTACACACAGTTAAAAAAACAAACTAGTAACACAATGATTATTTCTTGAGATTTATCCTATCCTAAATATTGAGCCAAAATTGATAAAATTGTCTTAAAATGACATTTTTTTAGGTTTTATTTGTGTTTTTTTCTTCCATTTTTGTTAATTAACCATCCAGTTTATGTTTGTTCTGGTTTTAAAAGCTCAAACTATGTACATGTAGAGATGTTAAGAGTGTTTTTATGAGAGGAACTTTTTGATTTATTATGTAGATTTGAAGGTTTATTTTTCTTGTACATGTTGTTTTTGCAGCTTTTATTTCTGTGTATTTCTGTTTATTTCTGTTTATTTCGCCCGCTGTAAAAGCCTAAAACCTGCAGAAACACACTAACACACATTAAAATCTATTGATTGTAATTTTAAATGCACATTTCTGGAAGGCATAATAAAAAAAGTGCAAGGAGACATAACTTATGTAAAACTAAAAACACTAAAAACCATCTTTGTTTATATTCAGAGAGATCTAAATCTGAAGTGTTAAAGATTTAGTTTAACGTCACTTTTTCTTCTCTGATGTTCGTCTTTTTTTTTTTTTCTGTGGTCAGAAAATCTTTACCGACCTCACAGCTGAGGGGATCCCCGTCATCGAGACCAGCACCCTGACTGAGGAGGGAGTCATGCAGGTTAAAAACGAGGTGAGGAAACAGACGTCGAGGCTCGTACGGAGGAAGAAGAAATAGTGTTTATATTTAACTGTGAGCGAGTTTTAATGTTCCTCTCCGTGTGTTTCAGGCCTGCGACCGACTCCTCTCCCATCGCGTCGACAACAAGATGAAAGGAAAGAAGGTCCATGATGTTCTGAACCGTCTCCACCTCGCCATGCCTGCCAAGAGAGACGACAAGGTACACATATGATTCTTCTTCTTCTCCTTTTCCTTCTCCTCCTTCTTCTGCTTCTTCTAGCAGCTTCTTCTTCTTCTTCTTCTTCTTCTTCTTCTTCTTCTCCTTCTTCTTCTTCTTCTTCTTTTCCTTCTTCTTCTCCTCCTTTTCCTTCTCCTTCTTCTTCTTCTCCTTCTCCTTCTTCTTCTCCTTCTTCTCCTCCTCCTTTTCCTTCTCCTTTTCCTTATCCTTCTCCTTCTTCTTCTCCTCCTCCTTTTCCTTCTTCTTCTTCATCTTCATCTCCTTCTCCTTTTCCTTCTCCTCCTTCTTCTTCATCTTCTTCTCCTTTTACTTTTCCTTCTTTTTCTCCTTCTCCTTCTCTTTCTTCTTCTTCATCTTCTTCTTCTTCTTCTCCTTCTTCTCCTTCTCCTTTTCCTCCTCCTTCTTCTTCTCCTCCTTTTCCTTCTCTTTTCCTCTCCTCCTCCTCCTTCTTCTCCTTCTCCTTCTCCTCTAGCTTTATCTTTGAGCTGTTTTCTGATGATTGAGCCTCTTTTCTTCTCCAGGTCAGACCTCCGTTCATCCCAGAGGGAGCGATGGCGCGTAAGAAGGCCATGGAGGTGGACGCACCCAAACGCAAGACGGTAGGTTCGGTGTTCAACTTCAGACGAAAAGATTAAAAAAAACTGTCTAGACATAAACAACAATATTTTCTTCATATTTATAGTTTAACTTCAACATTTTAGAAACCCTCCTTTGACTTCCAGTTGAAACACGTTATTTAAATCTTTTGTGTTAAAGCTGCAGTGTTGGGCTTTTGTCTCCCCCTGCTGGCCGTGAGAGTTATTACATAAACACTGCTCTGTCTCTACTGTAGCTACAGCTGTAAAATGGAGGATAAATAGCTTTGAGGATTATAACCAGTAGGATTAAGCTGGACCTGAGTGTCGGGTAGAGCTGGGCGATATGTACAAAATCAACTATCACGATATTTTAGACCAAATACCTCGATATCGATACTGCAATAATATTGTAGAGATGCTTCACTAAATATTTACACTATGAAATCTTTGATAAATAATCATCAGTAATGTGGATATAATGACAACGTGGATAAAAGGTAAATAACAGAACAGCTAGAAACCGTTTGGTAAGCTCAGAAAATCACATATTTTACTTTAATGCAGCTTTAAAACCAGGTAAAGACGACTCTGATGACATAATCGCGATATTACGATATCCAAAATCTAAGACGGTATCTTGTCTCATATCACGATATCGATATAATATCAATATATTGCCCAGCTCTACTGTCGGGGTCCAAACATGACTTTAATGTTTGCTGATGAACTGGAGAAGTTACACAAAGATCATTTTATGTTGTTTACTGACTGAGAAATGAACTATTTTGTCTTAAAGTGTAAAAAAAAAAAAATGAGATAAGTGAAACATTTTTCTTCATGTTGTTATTTTTGTATTGAACTCATTTTATTTGATGCTCGTCTTACAGGAGAGAGATCTGGAGGTGGAGCTTGGAGACGATTATATTCTGGATCTGCAGAGTGAGTCTTTATTATCAAGCTGCTGCTGCTGTGCATTAAACTGTAAATATTTATTTCTGTAATGTTGATTAATGTTTATTATTTATTTTTAAAGAATACTGGGATCTGATGAACGAGGAGGAGAAGAACGATAAGATCCCTGAAGTCTGGCAGGGACACAACATCGCTGATTACATCGATCCTGACATCATGAAGGTAAACACACTCGTTTTAATGTTAGGGAGGAATATCTTCAATATCTTCAAAGTGACTTCTAATATAGTGGAATAAAGCTGGAGATCTGATTCATAATCAATAAAATATAAACATGAGATGGATATTAATGTCATGAGGAGAATGTTGACATTAAGTGACAGAAATCCTTCTTAAAACACAGTAAACACCCTTAAATTATCCCTCAATTTACCTCTTAACCCTCCTGTTGTCCTCGAGTCAAGGAAGGAAGGGAGGAAGAAGGAAGGGAGGGAGGAAAGGGGGGAGGGAGGGAGGGAGGGAGGAAAGGGGGGAGGGAGGGAGGGAGGAAGGAAGGAAGGAAGGTAGGAGGGAGGGAGGAAAGAAGGAAGGAGGGAGGGAGGGAGGAAAGAAGGACAGAGGAAGGAAGGGAAAAAGGTAAGGGGGAGGAAGGAAGGAAAGAAGGAGGGAGCGAGGAAGGTAGGACAGAAGGAAGGAAGGAAAGGAGGGGAAAAGGAAGGGAGGGAAGGTAGGAGGGAGGGAGGAAAGAAAGAAGGAAGGAGGGAGGGAGGGAGAGAGAAAGGAAGGAAAGAAGGACAGAGGAATGAAGGAAGGGAGGAAGGTAGTGGGGAGGAAAGAGAGATGGAGGGATGGAGGAAGGAAAGGAAGGAAGGAAGGGAGGAAAAAACAAAGGAAACCCTGTTAAATAAGCCTTAATTTCCTCTCTCCTAAAACTCTTCTCATCATCTTCTCGTCGTTTTTACTTCCTGTCTCACAGAAACTGGAGGACCTGGAGACGGAGGAGGATCTGAAGGAGAAAGCCGGAGAGTACGACTCTGACGAGGACAGCGAGGACGAGGAGATGCAGGAGATCCGAGTCCTCGCCAAACAGATCCGAGAGAAGAAGATGCTCATCGTGGCTCATTCGAAGGAGAAGGACATACACGGGCCGCGCATGCCGAGGACCGCAACCAAGGTAACGAAGCATGTCTGACGTCAATTTAGAGGAAGTGATGCTGTTATAAAGCTCAGGAGGTTTTATAGGAACCAGATTAACGAGATCCTGGTTTAAAATGATCAATATTAGTTAATAAATTAGTTTTAAACTCTTCTCTGTCTTGATGATGATGATGAATCTAATGATAATAATTATAGATTAATATACATGTTACTATTATCTAAAGATTGTCAGTTCAGGAAGACAAAAATAAACATGCAAAATAACTAAATAATACTCACATTTATGACTTCAGTTGGCCTTCAGGTGTCTCTCATATATGGCATTAATGTGAATAGTCGCCTTTGCAGCTTTAACAAGAGTTAAACTTTCTGCAGTTATTTTATTTTTATCTTTTATTTCTTTTCTGAAACCCAAATACAGTAGAAATGTGTTTATTGGGACCATGTACAGTGTTAAATATACATGTCCCCATTTAATGTGCAGACAATAATAATAATAACTTTATTTGTATCTATAGCAACTTTCATATAAGAAATGCAGCTCAAAGGGCTTTATAACAAATTAATTGCATACACAAAAAGCTTCACATTAAAAGGAGCAAAAAGCAATGTTAAAAAGAAGAGAAATAATGCAATTAATAAGTAATAATGGAAAATTAAAATAGTAGTAATGTTAAAATAGTAAAAAATAGTCCATAGTAAAAGTAGCTAAGAAATAGAATATATGAAATCAAGTAAAATAAAACATTTTTAAAATAAGTTCATTAATGCATCAGTGTGAAGATGACTGATGTAAAGTTTTTTAAGTTATTGTATTTTTTAAAATATTTAGCGAGCTCTCTGATATCTAAAGGTAGTTTGTCTCAAAGTTTTGGGGTGTGTTGTACCAGAATTAACTCATAACCTTGTTTTGTCTACAGTCACTTCAGTAGGTCAATATTAAAAAAGTTAACAGCACAATAAAAAAAACACATAATTCCTCCACTGTTGTGTGCCTCAGTAACCATGGTGATTACAGTGCTTTAACTTTATATAATTACTACGTTTTGTAACATGAGCGTATCTCTGAATTTGTGTGTTTTTCATGAACAGGTTGAGAGGAAGAACATTGAGAAGCAGATGGGCGATCTGGGTCTGGATATGGAGGATAAGGACGAGGTTAGTTATAATTCATATGTGTGATGATGATATTTGTTCCTTCCTTCCTTCCTTCCTCTTCTCCTTACTTCTTTCCTCTTTTCCTCCCTCCCTCCTTACTCCTTTCCTTCCTTCCTTCCTTCCTTCCTCATTCCTTCCTTCTTTCCTTCCTTCCTTCCTTCCTTCCTCATTCCTTCCTCCCTTCCTTCTTTCCTCACTTCCTCCCTTCCTTCCTTCCTTCCTTCCTTCCTCATTCCTTCCTTCCTTCCTTGACTCGAGGACAACAGGAGGGTTTGAGTTTTAATTTTCCTTGAATTACTTTTATCTCCTTTTTATAATATGGTTGTATGCTATTCTTGCCTTTTTTTTTTTATTCATCAGATTGTTTTTATTAGTTAAGTTTAAAGCTGAAGTATTTAAAGATTTGTGTATTTTGCTGCTTTGTGAAGCACTTTGTAACTTGGTATTGATGTCTGTGAGTTTTGACTGAGACTTTATGAGCGTCTGAAACTTGTGAGGGAAGTTTTTTAATGAACATTTCCCTCTTGGTACTTTCTTCAGAGTCATTACGCACAACAGGCCCGACGGTCTCGCAGCGTCACCAAGAAACGAAAGCGTGAAACTTCGGCTCCTCCTCTCTCCAAAACACGCAGCCAGAGCGCCTCCCGTCCTCCTCGAGACAAGTCTGGACTCAGAGACGCAAAGGTACGTGATGGAGTCTTTAAATTACACTCCAGTTTTGAAGCATGTATTCACATTTTGACTTTTATAAGACGGTCCTGAATACGATGGTTCTCTTTGTAATAAAAACTAACAAAGATTTAGTTCTGCAATTCGTAAAGGAAGAAAAATAAAGATGTTAGTCTAATTCAGGATGTGCAGATGTCAGTTAATCCACAGCTGAGTGTGATATCAAAGTCAGCTGATAAATAAATAAAGCTGCATTTTTGATACGTTAAAGTTTTAATTTTTCACGTTTCTTTGCCGTCTTAATTGTACAAATCCAGCGAAAATTATATCAGAATGAATGTTTCTCTTTTTCTGAAGATTTTTAAATGTTCAGAAGTTTATTTCTTTGTCTAATAAAGTTAATTTTAAGTGATATATAATATTAATCTCAGGTTAAAAACATTAAAGTTCATCCAAATTAGTATTTCCACTAATTTGCAGAGCTTCAATGATTAGTTGATTGACAGAAAATAAAGTGTCAACTATTCTGATAATGAATTTATTGTTTTGAGACATTTCTTTGTAAGAAAATAGGTATAAATTCGTTGATGTCAGCTTCTCACATATATATATTTAATAGTTAATTTAGTTTTCTATGATTATAAACTGAACATCTTTAGGTTGTGAACTGTTTGTGGGGACAAGAAAAGATTCAAGATTTCCTTTAGTGTCACTTTCATTTATGCACTTCAATACATAAGAAAACTAAATATTGTTAACCGTAAAAACACACAAGAAAAAATAGTGCAAATTGAAATTTAGTTAATGGCAAACTAAAATGAATAAGCCTGGAGAAAAGTCATGATTTAAAATAAATCTAAATTAAAAGCATCGGTCTAAATGAAGCTCGTCTTGAGCTTTAGGAAACAGTGATCGACATGTTGTCACCTTTTTTTTTTAACATATTTTTAATTGAATAAATACTCAACAGATGACCCAACAATGAAATAAATCATCAGCCTCAGCCTCATTTTAAATATAGTCTTAAATTACTGGGAAAACATCTTTTAAAAGTTGATTAGAAGCTGAGGACTCATGTCTGTGTCTCCTTTCTTTTCCGTTCCTCAGATGGCGAAGAAGGCGAAGAAGATGATGAAGAACTCCCAGAGAGACATGAACCGCGACGGCAAGAAGGGAGAGGCGGACAGACACGTGTTCGACCTCAAACCCAAACATCTTCTGGCCGGGAAGAGGAAGTCAGGAACCAACGACCGCAGATAAAACACTTCTGCTCCTCCTTCTTCTTCTTCTTCTTTCTTTTTTTTTCTTTTTTTCTCTGGACTGTTGTGACCTGGACGCTCTTGGACATCAGTCTTTATTCTGTGTGTTTCCTCAGCAGTTAAAAAAAACAAAAGAACATGAAACATCTTCTTTTTAACTTGAGGAAACTGTTATTTTTATGACATGGGAACGTCGGCACCGAGCTGCTGCAGGAGAGCACCAGCTCATTTAAATAAGTCATAATAACAATTATAGTGTATTTCGTGTATTTGCCAACTCTATATAGAACTATGTTTTGTCACTATCAAAAATTTAGACCTGGATTAACTCTGATGTGTCAAAAAACTGTTAAACTTTAAATGCCTTACAGCCGAGGTAATGTTGGGTTAACGTTGGATAAAGTGATGATGATGATGATGATGATGATGATGATGATGATGATGATGATGATGATGATCCTCTCTTCACAGCTCCTCTCTTGTGAAAAACATCCATTAAGAAACAAAGGAGCCAAATAAAAAATTATATACACCTGAATTCATCTCTGCAGCCTGTCGAGTTTTTTGTCTCTTAACAAACATTATATTATATTCTGTTTATATTTATAACATCATTCTGCATTTAAATAGAGAGAAATGTCTCCCAATGTAATCTTAACCTTTGTGTCGTCATGTCTTCATGTCTGTTTTGACTGTTCCTTCTTTCCTTCCTTCCTTCCTTCCTTACGTCTGTCCTTCCTCCCTCTTTCTCTCTTTCTTTCCTTCCTCTCTATTTCCTCCCTTCCTTCCTTCCTCCCTTCATTCTTTCCTCTCTCCCTCCTACCTTCCTTCCTTCCTTATTCCCTCCCTCCTTTCTTTCCTTCTTCCTTCCTCCCTCCTTTCCTTCCTTCTTTCTTCCCCCCTTCCTTCCTCCCTCCCTTCCTTCTACCTTCCTTCCTTCCTTATTTCCTCCGTCCTTCCTTTCCTTCTTTCCTTTCCTCCCTTCCTTCCTACCTTCTTTCCTTCCTTCCCTCATTTCCTTCCTTGTTCCACCCTTCCTTCCTTGACTCGAGGACACCAGGAGGGTTAAGGGAAAGAAGGTTGTGTGAAGTCATTGTGGTAGTGTGTGTGATGTCAATACAGATGTGAATTTAAGTCTGATTTAAGGGATTTAAATGTTTGCATAGCATTACTAACATGCTGCCCATCTGGCTGCGTGTGCAAAGGGAAGACGTGATACCAGCTGCTGTCAGTGAAGAGCCTGCATCAGCAGCACTCCCTGTCCATGTGATGGAGCCTGTGTGAACAGCCTGAATTTGATTAGTTGCAACAACTGAGAATTGTCTTTTAAGGGACCTGCTGTTAGGGTGCTGTGTTTCTACAGTAGCCCAGAATGGACAAACCAAACACTGGACACTAGAGAGAGTCTCCTGCAGTAACATCTCCACTAGATACTCTAAATCCTACACACTGGTCCTTTAACCTTCCATATTCCCCTCTTAGAAATGTTGTCATTTAATCTGATTGTCAAAAGGTTTGATTTTGTCCACACAGTGCATCAGAAAACACTTTGACCGGTTATTAGAAATGAATGAGTGAGATGACAGTTAGTGTGTAAAACTGAGCTCAGACACAAATCCATTCATCAGATTAACACACTTGTGACCATCACATGTATGTGTGTTTGAGTACACAGTCACACATACATCAGAACATGGTTACTTTTTGGGGACATTACACAGACTTACATTCATTTCAAGGAGACTTACCCTAAACCTTTTACTTGCCTAACCCTCTTACCCTACCTTTAACCACTGACACAAAAATCAGCTTTTTCCCAATTGGAAAAAGTCTCTCTACATCTCCAATTAAGTGGTCCAGAGTCTGAAATGTGTCCCCAAAAATAGCCTATAACAGACTCTACACACACACACATTTGTTTTTTTTCCTTGTGGGGAACTTAATTAACCCACTACATGCCCTAGTCCCTTAAACTAACCTTAACCATCACAGCTAAATGCCTAAACCTCATCCTTACCCTAACCTGAACCTAAACCCAAATCTGACCGAGCGATGTGATTTCACCTTAAAATCACATCTAAACCCTCAAATTGCTGTTTGAAGTTGTGAGGATAGAACAAAAATGTCCTCACAACAACTAGAACTGATTATTTTAAGGATAAAAAGAGACACCCCATCCCCATTCTTGGCTTCAAGGTGTAAATAATCCTAATATTATACTTTTTTTCCTACTTTAAAAAGAACCTTTAAAGCCAGCAGTATGCACTCAGATCAACAAAAAAAAGAAGAAGAAGTATATGTTGTAATGTTCACAAGAATTTAAGTTGATAAAAATATTTAACATATTAGGTGATAATATATGTAGATTTATAACCAGCTATAATGGGATTTTGGCCCGGGGGAACACATAACTAATTAATATGAAATAAACACAACAGGAGGAGGTTAATACAGCAGCTCTTTATGTCCAGATGATGCTCATATGATGTTAAATCTTTATTTTATTTCCTAATTTAAAGCTTTTGTGAAGGTTTAAAGTATTACAGAAGGATTTAATTGTGTGAAACCTCTTAAAAGTTGGTTGTTTACAGCACTGGAGTATTTCAATGTCCTTAAAAAAAAGAGGAAACTAATGCACTTTAAACAGAGTTGGTTTCATTTCCAGATTTTTTGGGGGCTTTTATTGCCAAAAACATCAAACCGGAATTGGCTTCGTTATCTTTCCTTCCATAGCGGGGAGGCGGCTTACAATCATATTTTTATTCCTAGGATGGTAAAGTCACAACCCCGCCTTACTCTCCCTCTGATTGGCTAATAGTCGTCACCTTTTTTTGTTCTGGATTGGCTACATTTATGCATGGGGCGTTTGATTGGTTCAGAGCGAGGGATAGAATTTTGACGCGAGCCAATCAGAAACAGAGTAGGGCGGGTCGTGACGTCGCTGTCCTAGAACAAAAATATTAGCGGAGCAACTGTCAACACACAGACAGGAGATTTGAGGCTTCGCAGCTCACTGGAGACAATGTTAGAAAGGACGACATCTCCTACTAATACCCGGGATAAAACAGCTTATTTATAGACTTTATTGGTAAGTTGGATTTATTATTGTTATGTTTTTTGTTTGGGGAGGAGGAATGAGGAGGCTTCAGGTTAGCCGTTATTAGCTGGATTTGGTACCAAGCAGCTAATAGAGGATAATGTTAGCTTTGTTTAGCTTATTGCGCAATAACAAGGATAACATTGTTATTAATGACTTTCACTTTCAGTCAGAGGGGTAAAGGGTTAATGTTTAGTTATCTCTCTCTATATATATGTATGTGTGTGTTATTATTAGATATATACCATAACACAGTGCCATAGGTCAGTCAGTAAGAGGAACTAACCTTCATTTATTCCTCTAATACTGTAATTAAGTATAATAATTAACATATAATTAAGGTGTTTGTACTTTATTTGAGTGTTTCCATGTGATGCCACTGTCTATATATATATGTGACAGCTTTAGTCACTTTACACGATGATTTGACACAATGGATACAATAACACACCCTTTCAATGAATGTTCAAATGATCCAATATTTCAACAAAAATCTAATATTAGAGAGAGAAAAAGTCCAAAAACATGACACAGTGCATGTTGGTCAGGTTTAGTCATTGCTCCTTTACATCCTCAGGTCAGTCAGTAAGAGGAACTCACTGTAACCTTAATTTATACTCCCACTAATACTGTAATTAAGTATAATTTTAAGGGTATTTGTACTTGAGTGTTTCCATGTGATGCTACTTTCTATATATTTGTGGTGTTTGATTTATATTAACGTCATAAGGAGAAGTCAGTAGGATTGTGTAGTCTCTTTGTTTACCCTGAGAGCCACAAATAAAAACAAAAAAACCCCTTCTTAGCAGTATTCCCACGCTCATGAATTTCCTGGAAAAGTTATGAAATTAGAAAAACAGGCTGGGAATGTTTTGGAAAAGTTTAAAATAGGGATGACCTGCTCTGATATAAAAGATAACAGATATAAGACAGGCTGTCACAAATCAGTAGATTCATTTAATATGAATATACTAATCATCAATTTCTATATTTAGCTTTTTTAATATCTTCTAATATGTGATCTGGGGCGAAACGATTCCTCTGGGATGTAGTTATAAAATGTACCCATCATTTAGTGAGATCAAAGTGTCAAAACAGCTGTTAAGAGGCTCCAAAATACAGGAAACGACATCATCTCTGTTAAAGGACCCCCAGACCCACCTCCCATTAGACCAGGGGTGTCAAACATGCGGCCCGTGGGCCAGAACCAGCCCTCCGAGGGGTCCAAACCGGCCCACTTTCCTTCCTGTCTTTTTTCCTTCCTTTCCTCCTTCCTTCCATGTGTCCTCCCTTCCTTCCTTCTTTCCTTCCTCCCTTTCTTTCTTTCTTTTTTCCTTCTTTCGTGCTGCTCTAACACTATTAATAATCTAATGATGTCATATATAATAATATATCAGTCAGAGGACCAAACCACTACTTTTACTGTAATACTGCATACTACATCACTATAATACTGCAGTACTTTTACTGTAATACTGCATACTACATCACTCATAATACTGCAGTACTTTTACTGTAATACTGCATACTACATCACTATAATACTGCAGTACTTTTACTGTAATACTGCATACTACATCACTCATAATACTGCAGTACTTTTACTGTAATACTTTAACTACATCGCTCATAATACTGCAGTACTTTTACTGTAATACTGCATACTACATCGCTCATAATACTGCAGTACTTTTACTGTAATACTGCATACTACATCACTCATAATACTGCAGTACTTTTACTGTAATACTGCATACTACATCGCTCATAATACTGCAGTACTTTTACTGTAATACTGCATACTACATCGCTCATAATACCGTAGTACTTTTACTGTAATACTGCATACTACATCGCTCATAATACCGTAGTACTTTTACTGTAATACTGCATACTACATCACTATAATACTGCAGTACTTTTACTGTAATACTGCATACTACATCACTATAATACTGCAGTACTTTTACTGTAATACTGCATACTACATCACTCATAATACTGCAGTACTTTTACTGTAATACTGCATACTACATCACTCATAATACTGCAGTACTTTTACTGTAATACTTTAACTACATCGCTCATAATACTGCAGTACTTTTACTGTAATACTGCATACTACATCACTCATAATACTGCAGTACTTTTACTGTAATACTGCATACTACATCACTCATAATACTGCAGTACTTTTACTGTAATACTGCATACTACATCGCTCATAATACTGCAGTACTTTTACTGTAATACTGCATACTACATCACTCATAATACTGCAGTACCTTTACTGTTATACTGCATACTACATCACTCATAATACTGCAGTACTTTTTCTTATAATAGAGTATTTCTACATTGCTGTATTTGTACTTTTACTTAAATAAATGATCTAAATACTTCCTCCACTGCTGCTCTACTTGTGTACTGGAATGCATTAATATTCCTGCTTGTTCACAGGAAAGCTAATGATAGAAAAACATCAAATAAAGTGCATATTTATAGAATAAAGGGATGAAGGGAGCTTCTTACTGTACAGCAGCTCAGAGGTAAATACCACCACACTGGTTTCATGTATGACAGCTGGATGCAGGATTAATTTGTCACTACTGTGATACGAGCATCAGTAACATTTAATCCCTCAGGCTCTCGCTCGTGCTCGGTGAATATGTCGAGGAAATCATACTCATAAGTGTCTTTACATGCATCCAACCACTGATGCACATTTAAATACGTTGTAATGATAAATAAATAATTAATAATGGATTGATTGCAGTTACAGCTGGGAGCGTTATTGATGAGTGAGGATGTTTATGGATTTTTTAGCATTATAACCTACTCATACTTTTACTATTACTACTATTACTACTACTCGTACTTCTACTATTACTACTACTATTACTTCTACTACTATTACTACTATTACTACCATTACTACTACTACTTCTACTTTTACTTTTACTACTACTATTATTACTACTATTACTCTTACTATTACTATTACTATTACTACTATTACTACTACTACTTCTACTACTACTACTTTTTCTACATCTACCACGACTATTACTACTAATGCTACTACTATTATCAGTAGTAGTAGTAATGATACCAGTACTCCTATTACTACTACTACTACTAATAATAATAATGATACTACTACTGCTAATACTACTAAAAATAACAATAATCATCATAATAATAATAATAGTACTACTACTACTACTACTACTACTACTAATAATGATGATAATAATAATAATAATAATAATAATAATAATAATAATAATAATAATAATAATACATTTTATTCATAGGTGCCTTTCAAAGCAGTCAAGTCAAGAGAAAATGGATTTGCAATAGTTTTAATCTTAACTTAAATATATATTTATTGCACTAATGAACTCTGGGAACTTATAATGTTCCATCTTTCACAATTTGACAGCATTTTATAGCCTAAATTAATAAATTAGAAGCTTCAGAATATAATTTACAGTTTAATTTATAGTAAAATATAATAGTTTGTTGCAGCTAAACTTGCTAATAAAATATTTATATAATTAATTTAATGAATATAAACATTAACTGGGTGATTTTTGGAGCTCAAAGACAGTCTCCTGAATATTAGGATTAACTCTTTTTTCTCCATATTTTCCAGGCACAGTTAAAACATTTCTCCTCTACTAAACCAAACACTGGTATAAAGACACTTCTCAGTTTCTATCCCAGCGGTCTCTAGTTCCACCTTTAAAGCAGCTCAGTGTGAGTCTGCTGAGCATCGACAAAAACGTTTCACACTTGTTCACTTTTTCATTTCACACATTCACACATGGAAACTGCCAAAGTGCAACCACAGTCTGTCGTCTTATGTTTCCCTCAGCCCCCACCTTCCTCCTCTCCTGTTCCTCCTCCTCCTCTACTGAGATTATTCCCAACCAGGATTTGCTCTCTCTTGACCCCTTTTTAATCACCTTCTTCTTTTTTTACAGATTCAGACTACGGTTGAATCAGGATGCCGGTGGAGAGCGGGAGCAACGCCGCCGCCCGCCAGGGCAAGCAGAAGAGGAAGTCTCACAGCTTGTCCATCCGCAGGACCAACAGCACCGAGCAGGAGCGCTCCGGCCTGCAGAGGGACATGCTGGAGGGACAGGTGATTAAAAACAACAATAACAACAACACTAGACAATAAAAGATGGAGGAGATAAAACACATAAAGATCCACTTTTTTATATCAGCAGCCTGCTCTGTAGAGTGTCAACCTGGGTCATCATTAGCTTTGCTGTCTGCACTCGTAAGCACTCTGCTTGTAAGCCTAAGCCAATTAGCTTTAAATGCATCACTTTAGAGGGCACATAGTGATTTATATTGTTACTGGCTTTAAGCTTTCACTCAGTTATATCATGATCGCTGTCAGGTTATTTTAAATTTCTGGTTAAAAAAAAACAAAAACAACAACAGATGCAGAACAAAGTTGAGGCACTTTACTTTTCTTTTGGTGGTGTTTACTTCTACTTCTCAAGAATCAGAGAAACCAGCTTATATGGATCTGAGATGCCAGGTGAGTGCGGTTAATGATCCGAAAGGTTATTAAACCAAGTGAAAAAGGGGATTGAGAGCTTTATAATTAAGGATTGGCCCTCGTTAACTTGAAAAATTATGCCTCACCTCTGTGTTCTGTAACACAGTCATACCACCTTAAAACACCTCAGGTCTGCTGGGTTAGTAGTTAAAAGAAAGGGGGACACTAGTGATTAATTCTAATTATGATAGTTAGGTACAGTTTTTGGGATTTGTAAGATACAGAAAAGGATTGTCAAATTAAATCATGCTACAAATTCCACCTCCTCGCTTTATAAAAGAAGCTTTTTGTTAAATATTCAAAGTCCAAAAAAAAAAAAACCCTAAGCAGAGGCCACCCTGATGACATGGTGAACAATAAAATCCAAACCTACAGAGAACAAAGTATGATTATTATTAATTAATTATTAACTTTTTTCTAAGGATATTCTGAATGCTACAATTAATCCTGAATATAGGAAAATCTGTCTTTACTTAATAGTTCAACATAAAAGGAACATAAAGGATTTTGGAGCCTTTCCCTAAACTTGAACTTTATTAAAGTAGTCTGATCCTTTCCTCGTGACTTTCTGTGTTTTCACTTTGGTCCTTTTATGGTTCCAGTCTTCTGATAATCTGGAATCCTTCATGAGGATGGAGGTAAGTTTTTTTAGGTGTTTCTCAGTACTCCTCCTCCATAGATTTTAGAGATTATATTTTAGAGCTTCCAGTAGTTTTAGGTTTGGTGTAAATTAGGTTTGAATTAGAGCTGAGATGAAGTGTTGTTTAGTGGTTCTGTGAACAGAAAATTAGGCTTCAAACACACTTACAGCAGGTTTTCTTCTGCAACAATAAAGTGGAAGAACAGACTTGCTTGTTACTTAGAGAGTTGAGCAACATGTTGTTTTGAAATGTTGATGGTGAAAGAGAGAGTAGAAATAAATGTTCACAGTAGGCATGATGCAGCATGACCGATCTGTAGGCAACATGTGACTCATCGTTTTTGATGTCAAAGACTTTTAGGAAATGCAGACTGCAGCTTTCCTCACCGTCACGGAGATGATTTCTGTTACTCTCTGAACTGATTAACGCTGCTCTTACTGGAGTCTGTGTGTTTTCTAAATCTTGTCCCAGCGGATACTCAATGCAAAAGTAAAGAGAGTTCAGTATGTTGTATCATGAACACGTCAACATGCAGACTGGAGGAGACGGGAATCGAACCTCTGACCTTCCCTGTCGTGACTCTAAACAGCTAATGTAGCAGCTACCATCCACATCTAGGCCTCTCACAATAATAATCAATATCATCACGTTTATATGTTTTAGTTTAGTAGCTTTATTGTCATTATATTGAGGGTTAGACAACAATATAACAACATTTAGATAGCAACACTCCCTGTCCCATAAGACAATTTAATACATAAATAAAACATATAACATATGATAAACTATAAGAGCAATAAAGTGCAATATGCAATATAAAAATGTGCAACCACAGCAAACAGTAGCAATGCTTGTTGTAACAGTTGACCTCAGTATTGCCACACTTCACATTAGCAGCTAAGAGGCTATTCATGTCACATTGGCTAAGTGAGTAGTGTCCTCCATTCCTCACTGGTGTACGTCCTGAGTGGAGACTGTAGGTGTACGTCCTGAGTGGAGACTGTAGAAGAATTAAAGGTAAATAACTCTGTCCCCAACCATAATGGTAGTCTGAGTTTTTACAGAAGTGTAGCCCTGACCCCCCTTTACATTATTATACTATTATATTATCATTATATCAGTGGTATAAAATGATCTTCAGATGACAATAATATCGTTTATCGCGATTATATCTGAGACAATATATCGTCCAATAAATGTAGTTATCATGACAGGCCTACCTACATCACTTTTCTGTATATTATAACTCAGTTTAGACACTTTTACACATGAAAACGCAAGTTAATTCGATGTATCGCCCTGTCATAATGTACAAAAATAGAAAATCATGCAATGAAATGTGCCTTTTATGAACATAAGCAGAAACATCTGGATAAGACCATCAGACCACCGGTCTGTGTTTAATCCGTTGTGAACGTATGCGAAGCTTTAATGCAACATGCATCAGTCTTTATGTTACCCTCCCCCCTCCTCCAATAGGCTGCAACCTTTTCCTCACTTCTTTCTTCATCTGTGCACTCATGCTGACGCGTGCACTGTGGCGCAAACCCTTGTTTTTTTGTTTGCTGCCAACGTCGCCCTATGAATGCAAACCGCACTCTTCACTTGATGTCTTTAGATTATGTTGCTGCGAGCGGAGAGAGAGAGAGAGAGAGAGAGAAGAGAGACGAGAGAGAGAGAGAGAGAGAGAGAGAGAGAGAGAGAGAGAGAGGAGAGAGAGAGAGAGAGAGAGAGAGAGAGAGAGACGAGAGAGAGAGAGAGGAGAGAGAGAGAGAGAGAGAGAGAGAGCTTTATGCAGGGTAATCGGGTACAAACAGGTCTGTGAACATTCAGCAGCTTCGTCATAAAAGGGGCAAAGCTGTGAGAACATACGGCCCACTTCCTGTTTATGTCTTTGGTGCCAACTCGGTCACAGCCAGACATTCACCCACTACTGTTATAGCTCACCTCAATGTATTACACTGGTATTTATAAGAAGGACTTCTAATTTATGGGTTTTTTTAACACTAAGGAATGTATTAGTATTAGTTTTGAATGGGTTTAAATAAGGAAAGAGTCAGTAAGTAAGTAATTAGTAAAGAAAAGTAGAAAGAGAGAAAGTAAGCTGCCATAATAAAAGCACTCCACTCTTCTTTGTCTCCTTTATTCTAGTTCAGCTTCTCCCTTCTTCACATTAATAAATCAGCACACATACAGACTACAACGTGTCTTTTCTTCACTATCGGACACAGCCGAGGTTCTTCTCACACACATTTATTCATGTTCTTCTTTAACTTCCTCCTCTCCTCTCTCTCTCTCCTCTTACCCCCCCTTCTCCCATGCAGGACTCCAAACTGCCCTCTGTCTCTGAGGAGCAATCTGCTGGACCTGTTCAGCCAGATCGAGCGAGAGTTCGAGAACCTCTACATCGAGAACCTGGAACGTAAGTCGTGATGATGAAGGCTCGTTGAAAAGCTCTCGGATTGTAAAGCGTCAAATACAAAGTTTTTGTTTTTTTTCCGTCCAGATTTCCTCAGCTAGCTTTGGCGTTAGGGTTGGATACCTTTAACATTTCGGTGTTCGGTATCGGTATTTCATTTCAGTACTTTACTCTAAATCTGTAACTCCTGAAGTATCAACCTGAAAAGACCCAAAATTAATACTTTAAAATTTTATGCCTATTTATTTTGAACATTTTTAAAATGTGCTTTAAACTGACACTAGACCACAGACCCGCATCTAATAAGATTCTTGCTTTTTATTTATTTATTAACTTTTATTTTACCTCGAAAGACCATTGAGGAGGAATCTTTTTTTTTTTTTTTTTTTTTTTTTTTTTTACAGTGGTGTCGAGAAACATTAACAGCAACACAACAACACACAAAACAATATTAGATAAAAGAAAAGAAAAGAAAGGAATAAAAGAAAATATGAGTATGTCAGCTTTTTACTTGTTTAACCTTCCTGTCGTCCTCCCGGGTCAAATTGACCCCGTCTGGTTTTGACTGTTCCTTCTTTCCTCCTTTCGCTTCCTTCCGTCCTTCCTCCCTCCCTCCCTCCTTCTCTCTTTCTTTCCTTCCTCTCTCTTTCCTCCCTTCCTTCTTTCCCTCCCCATCCCCCTTTCTTCCTTTCTTCTGTCCTTTCTTCCTCCAAACCCTTCCTTCTTTCCATCCTTCCTTCCTTCCTTTCCTTCCTCCCTCCCTCCCTCCTTCTCTCTTTCTTTCCTCCCCCTACCTTCCTCCCTTCCTTCTTTCCTCTGCCCTTCTTTCCTTCCTTCCTCCCTTCCTCTTTTCCTTTATTCCTCCCTCCCTCCTTCCTTCTTTCCTCCCTCCCTTCTACCTTCCTCCCTTCCTTTCCTCCCTTCCTTCCTCCCTCCTTTCCTTCCTCCCTTCCCTCCTTCCTTCCTCCCTCCTTTCCTTCCTTCTTCTTCCCTTCCTCCCTTCCTCCTTTCCTCCTCCCTTCTTTCCTCCTTTCCTTCCTTATTCCTCCCTTCCTCCTTTCCTTCCTTCTTCCTCCCTTCCTCCTTTCCTTCCTTGACTCGAGGACAACAGGAGGGTTAAATCATTGCAAACTGAATATATTTGAGGTTTTGGACTTTTCGGAACTGTTTGACATTTCCATTTATTTTCTTTCTTTATGGAAAACACAATTAATCTATAAATCAAGAAAATAATCTACATACTATGCCATAATAAAAATAATCACTATATATAAACTATGCACTCTTTGAACTTAAAATAGTCTGTTTGACTTTCAGTTCGCAGAGAAATCGAGACGCTGAACGATCGTTTGACTGTAGACGGACAAAATTTCGAAGGGGCCGATTTAGCCAAAGGAGCACTTAAAACAAAAGGTGAGTCACACACTGTGTTAGTGTGATTTTTGTATTTTATAGACACTTAAAGTAGCATTCACAGACTGAAATATTTGTGGATCATAGACTGTATATAAGAAATGGACGTAACATCCGTGACGTCACCCATTGGTTTGTGGACTGCTGCTTGGAAGCCAATAGTTTCGGATCTGAGCAGCGCCATCTTGAAAATTTCAGGTGCATGCTGGGTAAAATAAAAACAGGGATTCTACTTATATGGGCATCAGGAGGAGCATGAGGCGCCCTCCTGAACCTGTGAGCCAATCAACCTGTCAATCACGACGTAGCCACGCCCTAATGCATACCCTGCTTTATCGTCACATATAAAATCAGGGAGGCCAAAATGTCCCAAATGAACATCATACTGCATTGAAGAAGGCTTTAAACTAGCGATTGAGACCATAAACACATTTTGAAAACGTTTACTGAGGTTAGAAATCAAGTGAGAAGTTGGTGAATTCTCCATTGACTTTTATAGAGATGGAAGTCCTTTTGACACCAAAACGGTCGCCCCCTGGTGGCTTTTTGATAGAATGCAGCTCTAAGTTACTTCCGCGTTGGCCTCATTTCAGAGGACTGGAACTCCCCGCCTGGTCACACACTGTGTTTGTGTGATTTTTGTATTTTCTAGACTCTTAAAGTAGCATGCACAAACTGAAATATGTGTGTATTAAGTTCCTCCATATTAACGTATTTCTCTGATATTAATTCACAGCGAGTCACAGCACCAGCCAGCTGTCACAAAAACTAAAGACAACCTACAAGGCTTCCACAAGCAAGGTAAATATTGATTTTATTCAGTTTTTATTGTTTGCAAATGGAAATAACTCATCAGAAAAGTGGAAAATAGTAATTTGAATACTTGTTTTAAATATAATTGGCTGCATATGAGCCGGTTTCTGTTAATCAAAGCATTGCTGAAGATGCAAATGTTGACTTTTTATAAAGGAGAAGCAGAATACAAAATGTGAAAAGGTTTTATTGGTAAGTCTTTTTCAAGCTCTTCACTTTAAGATAACTTGTAAATGTTAAAAAAAAAAAAAAGAACTGCTTTCTTTCTTTCCTTTTTCCTTTTTCCCCCCCAATTTTTTTCCACCTTTTTTCGTTTGCTCGTAGCCTCGTTCAAATTCTTGCCATGCCAGAGTATGTGGATCCCGCAACTTCAGCAAAACCGGTTGGGAGTTGTGGGGCGGAGACTCATGGGTAACTTGTTGATTTTTGCCCCCCCTGCCCACCCCCCCCTCCCACCACCACTCCACTACCCCCTTGCTCCCCCTTTTTTCTTTGTGTGCCGATATGCATGAACAGCCGAGCCAGGGGGTCGACACTCCCTCCCCGAGAGACTTGGTCATTCAAATGTAGGAGTTTGAGCTTTTCTATCAGTTTCTGTGTGAGATCAAATAAAATAAATACAATAAAAAAACATCAAAAACATTTCTCCATTATCTCACTAACAGGCTTTTTTTTAAGTTGCACCTCCATGTTTTTAATTTTTAATTTAGCTACTTAATATAAGTATAACGGTGTATCTTTAACATGAAGCAGTTATCACCTAAAGAGGCTTTTTGTATCTTGATTGATGAAGACTCGGAGGTGGAAGAGCATTCATTGGCTGCTTTAGATCAGTGTGTGCGGTCTGCAGAAGTGCTCGACCATTATTTGACAATTTTGTAGATTAGAGCTGCAAATTATTATTATTATCACCATTAATTGATTATTGGTCTGTAATAGAGCTGGGCTGATTACTGAGTTGTAATAAGGATAGAAATAAGGCCATTAGTTACTGTAAAGTTTCTTATTAAACCTTCTAACTCTAACTTTACTTCCATAAATTAGTTTGTTTTAAAAAATTCCTTTATTTGTAAATCTATCCAAAGTTCGATTATTCACTGATAGTGAAAAACAAGCAGAATGTGGACGATGCGACGGCAGACTGCACACTGACCTGCAGCGTGAGAGCTTTAACGCTGTTTTAGTTTCACTGCTCCGCAGCTTCTACGAGCTTCTTCAAGCTTCTTCTGCGGCGCTTTGCGTCTCCTTAAAACCTCCCAGAACCCCGTCACTGCTTTGTCAAAGACAACATTACGATTTCTGGATTCATCATCATCATCATCATCATCATCATCATCATCATCATCATCATCATCAGCATCATCAGCATCATCATCATTCACAGCAGCTCATCCAGAGTCATCTTGGCTTTAACTCACCAGTCCGACCGATACTGGATTATTGGGGCTGATACAGATATTAGGGAGTAAAAAATTCAATCTTTTATATGCGGAATATACAGAATATATGCAGAATATATACATAAGATAAGATAAAATATTCCTTTATTAGTCCCACAATGGGGAAATCTGCATTAATACAGCAGCTAGTGGACACTAAAATAGCAGCAATAAGAACAATAATAGTAAAAAATATATAATAAAATAATCCTGACATTATTTACATTATTTAAAAAAGTAATATTGGTATTGAGTGGTAATATACCAGATATAATATTGTTATTGCACAGATTCAAGTATTAGAATATATAAATGTATATTATCATGTGTATTGCACAGTTGAATTGAAATTAGTAGTATATAGTTTTTTCATGAACATTTGTAATGAAGGCTTGATATTTTACATTTTAACAGTAAACTACACTGGAAAATCTAATAATTATAAATAACAATAAATGAAAAAACACAGCCTACAAAAAACGACTGCCTTCCTACAGCTAAATGTATAAGGAGATGGACACCTGTTATTCTCTACCTTGGTTAAATTATTGGTTACTTTCATTCTGTATGTGATGTTTGGATCTGTGGTTTCTATTTTCAGTGTTATAGTATGTATAGTTTATATATGTGTGGAATGAAGCCAACCTCACAGTGATTTTGTTCTGTGCAGCTAAATCACCAGTTAATGTTTATGAATGATATTAAAGTTAGTTATGTTTAACCTGAATTAACCCTTACATACTGTTCAGGTCAAATTTGACACCATTTTTGACATTTTAAAGCAATTAAAAATCACATAATTTACATTATTTAAGCCTGAAATATTCACGACTTCTACTATTCTGACTTAAAATGTACAAAAATGGAAATATTGCTTAAAAATTGTATATTTTTGCACACAGAGGGTGTTGAAGATTATCGTGAAAACCTCAAATATTCATATATTGTTGCATCCTTCACTTTAAATAAATTAATTATC
The DNA here is from genome assembly GCF_963691925.1 of Scomber scombrus. NCBI lineage: Eukaryota > Metazoa > Chordata > Actinopteri > Scombriformes > Scombridae > Scomber > Scomber scombrus. Next base: position 27,849,592 of record NC_084980.1, read on the forward strand.
ATTTTTAAAATAACATAATATCATAATATAGTGTGATTGTGAATGTATTTTTCACTATAATAGCGTCATAATCTGAAGAAAACATGAACATAAAACACATTTGTGATTCAATATTTGGTATAGGCATAAAAATTATAAAGGAATACTTATGAACAGTATGTAAAGGTTAAGAAAAAAGATTAAATAAAGACAAAATGCTGCCTTTATAAATTAAAAAAAGCCTAAATATCATTGCATATCAGACAATATATGCACCGATACTGATATATCTGTAATATTGCCCGATAATATGGACTCTGATATATCGGTCGGGCTCTAATTTTTTTGTGCTTTATGACACAATTTAAGCAAAATCATGTTACATTGAACATAAATAAAATAAATATCATGCTCTGTTTTCATAAAGCATCTTACATGAGAATCCATCCTGCTGCTTTCTAACAAGGAAACGGTATTTATCGTCATATCTCCAGTGTCAGCTTTATTTTTTACTTTTTCTTTTACATTATACATTTGAATGAGATGCTTTTCTTTCCTCCTTCATGTAGCCTGAGGTGTATTTCTCACATGAATGACTCTTTATGCTCTCGTGCTTCCTTTCAGTTGGAACTTATTTAGCGGCCTGTGCCCAAAACGAACCCAGAGTCCAGTTTGTATCATCCCCATCTTTAATGTAAACACCAAAAAC